>NW_008602575.1:0-9214 GCF_000691845.1 Merops nubicus | reverse complement strand
GCAAGCCCATCCACCTTAGATTCAAAAACAAGTGAGCATACATTCCATGATATCCTTAAAAGTGATCTCTCTGTGCTTTCTGGCCCAGACCACTAGCAGTGGAGAATTTTAAGGGTCTTTGGTGGTCTGTGTGGAGAGAGAATCATCTCAGTCCTAGACCTCTTGCCTTGCTGTGTGCATTAGCTATTTCAGCAGAGAAAAAAAAACCCTTATTTATAAAAAGTCCTCATTTCCCTCTTGCAAATATAGATAATTCTTCCACTTTAGGAAGGAAGCACTTCAAAAAAGAAGTCTGAGGAAAGTCATAATAAATTTGCTGAACCATTAATGGCAGTTAATCTAGCTGCTCATGTGAGACCACATTTCCATGTTAGCAGGCAGCAGTGGTTGCTCAAGGAGATGGCCAAGATCATGGTAAGGATCAAAGAGCAGCAAAGTAACAACAGGTGTCCATTTCAGAGGAAGACAGGGAGGAAGATGAAACAATAGTTACTGAACTCACTGTGTATAACAAACGTAAGGATGAAGTTTGTGCTCAGCACTCTGCTAGTCTGCCACTGCCACACCACCACGTCCTGTCACAGTCCCCCAGCACTGCTCAGTGAATGGAGCCACCAGAACTGCCTCTGTAACAGAGCTGCTGGCACATTCCCTTTCAGCTCACACACTCAGGCAAAGGCAGATAGCTGCCCTGCGTCAGCCACCAGTCATGATGATGATGTCAGACATCAGTGTGGAGAGAGCAAGATGTCCTTCGACTTTGGAAAGTTCCTTGTCAGCTGAATGCAACCTTCAGGGCTTTGATTCATGCCAAGGGTTCTCTGTGTGCAGCAGTTTTGAATGCTGCTTGATAATGCATGTCAGAGGCATTTCATTGGGACCTTCTTTGAGGGCATGCCAGCTGTGTGATGGAGTGCTCTGAAGAGTTCAGTGATTGCACTGCTGCAGGCTCTCAAGGAACCAAGCCATCAAGAACAATTTATAGCCCAGCTCTCTCTTTGCTGACAACTTTTGCCCCTGATGAGATGCAGAATCCTTGAGGGCCTGGTCTTATACCATGTTAGTGAGTAAAGCTTTGAAAAATTGATGTTTTATAAAATCCATTTAACTGATAACACTACCCAGTCACTTTCTAAGCTTCCTTGACTGTCTCGCATCCCTCATTCTGATTTAAAATAGATTTTCTTCTTCAGGAGTACACAGTAATTCCCAGTGGTGATTGTTACTGATAGTTTATAATAGAGCTCAACTGTCCTGCTCCTGGATTTCTAATCAGCTTAGCAATGATAGAACTCCTGTTGGAGAATTGCACTGAGACTATTTCATATTCAAAACTAGACAAGAAAAACAAACAAACAAAAATCCACAAACAAAACAACAAACAATTCACCATAAAATATTTTAATATACTTTATCCCAAAAAATGGGATAAAAGAGGTGGCCACTTTTGACCCATGGGGCATGTCTTCTGCTAGTCTTTGGAAGTCAGAGGAAGGAATGACTGCCTGCACGAACAGGTTACCACAAGGCAAGTTTACACCACAGTAGCTATTCTGCTGGGAGAAGCTGTGAGAACATTTTCAGCCTGCAGCAAATGTGAGGTGGCATAGCCTGTACTCACCAAGGCACAAACCACTATTCACTTAACCCCAGCTGGAACAGTCCCTGCAGGGTGGCTTTCCAAAGCCACAGCCTCTTTCACCTGTTAGTCAGTTTGTTTCTGTTGCTGCATTCAAAGTATCAGAGAGGTTATTATCGAAGTGGTGTCCCTAGAATTCCTGTATGTTCTAAGTGGAAGTCAGAAATGGTGTTTGGTTGTAGTTTTGGATTCATATTGATCAGATTCAAGTTCCTTTTCTGGTCACGGACTACCTGGTGACCTTTATCAAATTGTTCTGACTCCAATCCTCAGAGATAATTAGCCCCATATTTCCACCAAATTAATGATCACCTTTGAGTGTCTAGGATTAATTCTTCATTTCTTCAGTTGAGGAACAAAGGCAGGAGGCAGTAACAGTCCTGTTCACCCTTTCTGTCTATGCAGCATACAGTACTTTTGGGCATAAAGCACAATTACTGCAGTGACAGCAGTGTTGGGTACATCTACCTAGCTTTGAAGTAGGTGTTTTTATGTTGGTTTTTTTGGTTTTGTTTTGTTTTCTTCCTCAAAGTGATAGTTCCATACTGGGAGAGCATGCTGTGATGTTTTGTAGAGATACAAACTATTTTTCTCCTCTGATGACTGTGACTTTGAAACCAAGCCAACTAATTTTAAAAATGCCAGGTACTGATTGCCACATTCACATGTTCATTCAGCTGTTTTATCTGAAGAACAGGTATCTGCCACATTTGGTCAGCATTCAGTGAGGAATGAAGCTCTCTGTGACACTGATTTTGGATATTCATGACTAAAGTAATGGACTTACATCTCCTGGACTGGATGTGCAGATACTCTGAAAGAATCTAACCTTGTTTTCATTCTTGGCACAGTATGGATACCTCAGACCGTTTAACATTTGTATGTCAATGAGGAGATTAATTTAAAACCTGAACTGGATGCACTTTTTCTGTCTGTATGCTCCATAATGAACCACAAAAATTGCATTTCAACATGACAAATTGGTTTCATTCATGATAATAATCTATATAGAGCTGGGACACCTTCAGATCAGGTTTCATCTCTCTGAAAAAGCATTAACCTTTTATGAAATAAAGTTCTGAATGTGATGAAAAGTCCTCACACAGGTGGGGACAGTTTCTTCACAGTTCCTTTCCAGTCCTCTCCGGTCAGTGAACTTCATTCTCTTTTTTGGTTCTCCTCTTTGCATTTTTTGCAGTGAGCAGTAACCTGTGTTCAGACTGCAGATGTTTGAAGGGTATCTGTGAAAATGCAAGAGATAGCCATTGGGATATTTGTTCCTGCCACTTCAGGCTTCCCTTTCTGTCAGTGAAGTGAAGGAGTATGTTAATTAGATGTTAATTAGATGTAGCACTTGAGGCTATGGTCTAGTAGTTAGGGAGATGTTGGGAAGAAGGTTGGACTTGATGATCCTAGAGGCCCTTTCCAACCACAGTGATTTGATGATTGTATGATTCTTCAGGTTACTCTCTTATTGCTTCCAAAGCTGGGAAAGGAATATGACCAACCACATCAGAGGAAACAGCAAATGGTTTTTTTCCTTGTAAGTGAACAGAAAGGACAGGGAAGGTCTTGCTGCAGGTGCATTCGTTTCATTGTACTGGTGTCCTGACATGGGGTCCTTCAGAAAAGGTTACTTCTCTAAGGAAATGTGGCTTCTTCATTAAACAAAATGAATGCAAAATTTAATTTGCACGAAGACGGGGATATCTTGAATGTAGAAACACATAATTAAGGCCCCCTATTTTATACTATTGTATAGCCCTGTTACTAAAAAAAGAGATTAAGATTTTATCAAGGTGACAAATGATATAATTAATCACTGGCTCAATGTGAACTCAAGCAGGTAGAAAGGTGTACTGGGTTTGTGTCTGGCAGGGTCTTGGTAGCAGGAGAAGGGGCTGCTGGCATGGCTTCTGTAAGAAGTTTTGAGAAGCTCCCCAGGTCCCAAGTCAGACTTGCCTCTGGCCAAGGCTGAGCATGTCAGCACCTCTGTGATAACACATTTAAGAAAGGAAAATTCTTTGGGCAATGTTCTTTGGTTCAATGTTGGGAAGGGTTGTATTTATTATCCAGTTGTATTTTTCACTGTCCTACTCTGATCCAGTTGGTGAATTGTTGGTGGCTTTGTTTAAATCAAATTGATTTTGTTTCTCCAGGTTCAGCCTGTCTTTTGTCTGTGACCATAATTGTTGAGTGAGCCCTCCCTGTCCTTTGTCTTGACCCTCAAGACTTTTGTTGCATTTTCTCCTCCTCGTCCCACCAGAGGTGGGTGGGAGTGAGCAAACAGCTCCATGGGTCCTAAAAGGGTCCTTGTCATTGGGTGAAGCAGAAGCAGTTTAAGTTGGTGAGCTGTCCAAATACCAGCTGCCCATCTAACGCCACCACGGGTGTTATCCTACATCTTGGAACAAAAGAGGAGAGCCAGGTGATGGACACGTGTGGCCATTGACTTTATGGGTTGTGTTGTCAATGTTATGTGATGCGTTATGATAATAATGCACCATAATAACAATGCTCAGGAGAGAACTGGCCTGACAAAAAGGTGATCACTTACTGCCAGAGCAAAGAGTCCCTTTGGATCAGCAGGATGCTCAGGGAGCAGCAGTAGTGGGGCTGTGCCACAAGGAGGAGGCAGGGTGACAACAGGGCAGGTAGGGCAGAGATCCCACAGCCCTGTCCAATAGGGACATGACAGGAGACAATTTGGGCCAAAGAATTCAAAGGTATACATAGCTATGGTGGTTTTGTTTTGTTTTGTTTTTCTCTGTGTGTACAAAGAAACATTACAAAGCAATGAAAATTGACAGGAGCAGGATTTCAGGTGCCTGCCTGACAAATGGCAACCCCAAAGTGGCTTGAACCTTTACGACGTAGTGTACTGAACTGGCATTTTGTTAAATTCCACACCACCCTCAGAGGCACCCCTACAGATTCACAGGCCTTTTCTGGGTGCAAATCTATTTAGAACCCCTTCATGCTACACTTAGCATCCTATTAAACAGCCACTCTGTCAGCCTTTATCATGCTCCTTTCTCCTTAGACATCTGAGCAAAAAGGAGATGTATTTCATGCCCTGAAGATCCAAAATTAGTTTTAAAATGCCATCATGAATATCTGAGACTTCAGCTTGAAAGGTCTCTCCTGTTTTCCATTAGCTGTGTGTCTGGATCCTGTGTCATGCCCACACTGACAGGATCAGAGGACATCTGAGGCAGCTGGTGAATTTGAAGTGTTTCTCACACTGACCTACCTCTGCAGTAGTTTTTAACTGAAACAGAAAGTTAAAAGCTGGGCAAAACTGGGCAATCAGCGTGAACATGTCTAGAGTTGCATTTTGAGTGGCCATGGTACTGTAATTTCCTTAGCAGAAGCTGACAACTTCCCACCCTAGGGAAGTGTTGACGACCTTCATCAGCCATCGTCCCGTTTACTCCTCACTGGCCCATAACTAACTTCACTGCAGTGCCAGGCTTCTCATCTCCGTTACAAACACAGTTGATGGGAGCTGTTATAGTGGAGATTAAAATGTTCTGCATGTATACAAGTTAGAAGAAATTTATAATTTTTTTTCACCTGGCATTATGTAAGAAAGAAATGCAGAAACAAATCTGTGCTATTTTATCACTAGATTTGCGTGGCCCATTTTTGTTGCCAACAGGTAAAAAAGTAAGATGTAGGCATTGCAGTCTTGCCAAAATTTTATCTGCTCAGCTGGAAGATATGTTAAATGAAAAGACTAAAGGGATCTTATTAATTTATTCTTACATTGTGTGAATATGATTAAGTGATTTTTCCCCTCTCACCAGCTGTTTCTCATAACCCTGCTGGTAAAGGTTTCACTTTTAAGAATACACCTTTGAGTGCCAAAGTGTTGAAAAGTGTTACTTCGATTAAACATCCATAAAAGTCTTAGGATTCTGTTTCCACTTACTCTGATTCGCCTACTATGGATCATCAACTTTAATGCAAGAACTTTCTTCACCTAAAAGTGAATACAGCCAACAGTGTCCTGCATCCTCTTGCAGAGAGCTCTGCACAAGCTCACCAGTGTACACTGCAGCCTCTCCTGGTGAAGTCCATGCAGCAGTGGTGTTAGAGAATACCTGGAAGCACCTTCAGTCCTGGGGAAGTCAACAGGCAAGTTTAGAGCTAAGCATGTGTGTAGGACTGACACGGCCTAACTGCATGAATCTGCAGAATTATGCAGGGATGTTGACAACACTCTGCAAGAGAAATAGTGATTCCTGTCTCCCTGGCCTACCCTGAAGGCACAAGAGTGTCTTACCTTCTGATATGTGGAATATCAAATTCAGTCGTTCTGCTACTAGAATACATTGATGATGTGTCAAAATTTTCTTCCTAATTGATGTCTTTTAGTATGAACTAGGATAGGGTTTAAAAACTTATGAAGGTAAACTGACAGGCTACAAATCTACAGTCTGCCAAGCTGCCAAGCTGTCTGTTGAGTGTTTCAGCCATCCAGTGTTCAAGATAGATCCCCATTTTGTTTCTCAGTGAGCCAATACAGGATGTACTTTCACTGCCCATGTAGTTTCAGAAATGATTACACCTTAACAAAATCCACAGGGACTTATAAAGCAAAGTTAGATGCTTGTCCATTCAGAAAGGAATTTACTGACTCATGAAAATGAAATCAACAATGTTCCCTGGACAGAAGGCATCCAACAAAAAAGGAATGTGCAATTTAGTTTATTCCCATCCATACAATGACTAAAGTGAGCAAGATGTTATTTCTCAGCAGGCAACTCATTCTTGGGTTAAAAAGCCAGCTAGAATAAATGCTCTAAAGGTTCTGTGAAGGAGCTAAAATGACAGTGCACCCTTTGTGACTAATGTCACACAGAACATAATAGCTGACATTTAAAGACACAGGTCACAGCAAACAAATCATTTTAGCAAATTTATACATATTGATTCTTTGAACAGAATAATTTATCTCTTTCTATAAAAGATCTGCCATCTTTTATTATGGAGGAATCTTGGTAATTTATTATTTTTTTTAAGTTTATAATTCAATAACAAGCAGCTCACCTTCTTCCAAAGCCCTTGAGACTCTACTTGCAGTAGTAGGGGAATGGACAGGTTCTCACTATAAAGTCCCTAATTCTCTAATTAAACACTCACCGAGGATTTAACAGTAAAGTGCTGCTGCTCTACCTGCCATTACTATGTCTTCATTAATTTTATAGAATATATCAGAGTTCATTGGTCTGATGTGTTGTCAAAAATAATTACAGTGTAGTCATACTCTGGAAAGCAGACATGTAAAAATGCCATCTCCTAACTCAACAGATCCCTTCCCCGTGGGCATACAGTCAGACAGGCCCATTTTGTGGCAGAGATACTCTTCTCTGTGTTTCAGTTCTGCAAGCACCTTGTGTACCTCATATCATTAGAACTGGATGTGTTGAATCCCTCAAGGGCATTCTCAACACGGTGACCACCAGACCTGGGCTCATGGGGGTGTGCACAAATTTTAGAAAGGCACAGCTGGAAGATCTTAAGGCTGGTGCATCTTGAGTGTATTCACAGGCTGACTGCTCATAGCCGTCAAAGCAGAAGTAATGAGAAGAGAAGCTAAACAGAATTTTAGAAGGTAGAATTTCCAGGGCTGACAGAGCAGGGAATGTGTTTGAGTTGTAAGTAATTAAGTTGTAAGTAATTAAGATAACGCAAACATGGAGCCCCATTTTATACAACATTTTATTTTCAAACAACACTGTAAAATTAAGCTGTAGCTGTCCAGAGTTACATTTTATTGTGCAAGAGCCTTGCCTCAGCAAGGCTGTTCTCTTAATTGTGTTGCTTCATTTCTTTATTAATTCACATAATCTGATAAATTTCATTGTGTCATCAACTCAACTGTGGATAAAAATCAGTCACTCTTCTTAAGTTCACAGGCCCATTTCAACTTAAAGAAATATAAAAACATCTGAAAGTTTGGTGTTATAATGAAAAGTGATGATGCAATAACTGATAGATCAGTTCCCCCCTTCTAAAGAGTCACATACTGGACATTTGCTTATGAACCAATAAACATTGTCACTTCAGGTGACATTTTTACTCAGCATATGCTCTTCAGATGTGTCCCAAAGAGACATTAGTGAGTCTTTCAACATCTGTTAGATGTAGAAGTTACATACAGGACAGGAAGCAGAGTATCTTCTCATTTGTAGAGTCATTATACCTGCAGAGTACCTCCCTAAATTGCAATGGTAGGACAATATTTTTGTGCTAGATTTAGGCAGTTAGCAAGAGTTAAGACAGATGAAGATCTGTTCACCATGGGATGAGCTGTCCCACTCTTCTTGCTTTCACCCTAAGTGTGCACATAGCTGCTTTTGTTTCGAAACAAAACACTTTTGAGTTACTTACCTGTTGGATGCATAACTGAATTCTAAATCCAGCTGGGAACTATAAATCAAGACAAAACCTGACAGAAAACTGAAGTGGCAGCAAATGCTCTTTTCCAAAAGAGGGAGAGAAAGCAAGTTTATCTTTTTATATGTTACCCTAACCCTCTTCACAGTTATCCAGCAAATCACGTGCTTCATTGAGTTCCAATTCCTTCCTACACCTCAGGCAGGATTGCAAAACTAAACCATGTGTACCTTGGATGGATTGCCTGCCTGCAGATCAGTTGCTCTTGTTCTACACTAGTAGGAATCTAAGTGCTCTGGCTGAGTGTCTGAAGTTGGGTGGGAAGGATCTGTGTTTCCCAGAAGAGTAAAGTCAATGAGGGCTTCCTATGCTGTCATCAGAGTCTACTAAAGAACTGAAACACTCTCTTTGGGGCAGAAGCAGGAGATGAGAAGGTATCTTCTACACCATTCCTCCTTTGCAGTCACGTTGCAGAAAAGGTCCTTCTCTAGCACAGCCCTCAGGCCCTTCTTGTAGCACAGCCCCTGCAGAAATCACCCTGCAGGGATGCCATCCTGTCAGGAACAGCAGGCAGTATCTCTTATTTGGGTGTTTTTCATACTGGTGAGTGATGTTATGATATAGGGTAAGAATAGTAACAGATAGAAAATAATGGTTAATTATACATATTAAGAATTTTAGAATATAGAACACAGGACCATATAGCTTAAGAGGAAAAGAAACGGCTAACAGATGGAAAAGTTTGCCTTCTCTTGCTAGCAAGGACTTATTTACAGACAGAAGGGACATTCTAACCTTATCTAACTAAAAGCAACCCTGAGAAGAACACTTAACCATGAAGAGGGCACTCCCACCTCATCTAGAAGGCAACCATAAGGAACAAGAATTAGAAAACAGGATGGCCCCCGACACAAAAACATGGATAAATCCCCTTGCTGGATGGTAACCAAGGACACGAATTAGCTCAGACTGACAAAGACATTACAAGCTTGCAAAGTCGTTGCATTCCAGGGAAAGGGTGAAGAGCACACTGCGAGGAAGACATACGGCCTTCCTCCCAAAGACCACCCAAGACCCCTGCCCATAATTTCTGAGATCTGCCCAAGCACGAAGGACTGATAAACTAATTAGCACACGAAGGGAGAGTGGGCGGGGTTAGGTAATGAATAT
>NW_008602574.1:8653-12843 GCF_000691845.1 Merops nubicus | reverse complement strand
GAGTTCATGTGGGCCCTCAAAAATGGAGACTTGGATGAGGTGAAGGACTATGTGGCCAAGGTAGGAGGCGGCAGGGGCGAGGGCCGGGGGTGGGCGAGGCGGCGCCGTGGGCTGAGGAGGGTGGAACGTGCGCTGAGCCCTCCTCAGGGCTCTCCAGTTCGGGATCGGCCGGATGGGACTGGGGGGTGGCAGGAGTCGCGACCTGCTAGGGGACAGACTCTGTGAAGTTCCTGCGGTGGTGAGGGTCCAGTAGGTAGAGCGTCCCCTCCCCCTCCTCGCGGCCCTGTCGGTGTCCGGGCTTCCTCCTTTTCTCACCCGCCGCCCTGCTTCCCTCCTGCCCCCCAGTCGACTGTCGTGCGTACTGGTGGAGTTATTACGTGTCAGTACGTGAAACTTTCTGGATTGACAGCCAGTATCCTACTCCTGGCTCGCTGATCTTAAATGTGTATGCATATGTGTGGCCTAGTTTTGGTTATCCTTCCTTTCTGTGCCTCAGGGCTCATCCTTAATAGGGTGATGCTAAGCTACTGGCTGTGTTGAGACTTAATTCATTAACCTTCTGTAAAGTGTTTTGATATCTGGTTAGGGTGACTGCTACGGGAACAGTAGACACTTGTGTAATGGGTGAAAAGTCTTTAGGTACATTGTAGTGTTTGGAGGCTGGATTCTGTCTTCATTCGCCATCAGTCGTCAATGAGGTTTGTGGGAAAAGTACATGTCCATAGGGGCAAGATTCTGCTTCTGTGAATCCTTAGTGTTCAGGAATATTGTCGAGAAACTGTTGCATCAGAGCAGAGCTTTACATGTAATTTAGCTATAATTACTTAGATCTCTGAACAAGTTAATGGTTGTCTTTGGGAGCCTGACACATGCTGACTTATCTTGCTGTGGTGATTTAGATTCTTCCTACTCCACTTGTCAGCTTTGGTTGAAAGTTACCCAAGCTTGTAGTGTTCTTGGCAAAAAGAAACACGTGCAAGTACTTCCAGCTGCTTTAGTACAAAGTCCAGTAGCCTAGCATGAATGGTCTTCTCTGACAGGTTCAGCTAAGCTGCTGGACTTTGCATCAAAGTGGCTGTGCACTCACGTGCTTTGCTTTGTCTGTAAAGTGCTAGAGGCTATAACTGGGTTGTCGCATTTCAGCTGTTTGTTAAAGGTCATGTACCTATGTCTGATGCTACACTGGTGTGTCTTACTTCTCAGCTTTGGGGGCCTCCATAGTGTTTCAGTGGCAGATCTGGGTTCTTGATGCTGTTTTTACAGGAATTTCATATACATCTAGAGAGCTCGTGGCACACTAGTGACTAATGGGTCCTTGTGGATCTGTTTCTGAGGCAAAACCTTTGGCAGTAAGTAACCACTTTGAGGCAGTTTATCTACAAGATCACTTCAGTGCTAACTGCATTTTAACATTCCCCCTTTTCTTGAGTGACACTGCAGCTCATGTGGCAAATGGATTTATGTGATCACTCTTCATCTGCTTCAGCACAAATTCAAATACATGGTTCCATCTGTTACTGAAAGAGGCTTGAGCCAGCCTGGATGATGCTATAGTAGAGAGGCTGAAGGGCATCATCTAACTGCACTAATGAGGTAGAAATCCTTAAAAGAGAGATGCTGTCTGCGATTAGATGATTACAGTAAAAGAATCGTGCAATCCTTGAACAGCCTTACATTTTAGCCTTGCTTCTGGTGTGGAAGGTGAATAAACCATGGGAATTTTCTGCTTATTTGTGGTCTAATCTTATTCACTCTTTACTTGCAAATATGCTTTCTATCATCGGCTGTTAAGCATCCTACTTGCCAGTAACAAAAGAAGTCTAATATTTTCTTTTCAGTCCATAATGTTTTCTTGGCAGATTGTGTGCTAGTAAACTCAGCCTGGTTTCCTGTGGAGACAAACCTTATATGAGCAAGCTTTAACTGACCCTCTTCCTTCTTAATGGTTTGCTAATTTTTTGGCTAAGTTTTGTTAAGTTTTACAGGGATACAGGTAGATACTGGTGGGTTTTGTGAAACTAAATTAAGCAAAGGGACGTTCTTTCAGGGAAGAAAAGAATACAAGAACGAGCTTATGTTTTACAGCACAACAGGAAGTGTGCATCAATGAGAGGCAAGAGAACTATATAAATCCTCTGAGTATAGAAGCCTCAGTTAGAACGTCACATTGTTGTTTCCTAATTTAATGAAATAAGAGAGCAGGTCATGTTTTGGTATTTACAGTTCTCTGAAAAGTATTTTTTTCCATGATGCATGTTCTCTTTTGACTGTCTTCCTTATCAGCTATATGGCTTCTGCTCCTTGCCTCTTTCCTGTTCTAAGTATGATTTAATGTTCAGGAATTTTACTTATATAAACTTTGCAGTAGCAGAAATTTCCTCTCCCTGTAATGTGGGAGGTAGTCTTGCATATCTTACAGTCTACATCTTCATAAAATTCTTTGTCTGTCTTCCTGAAACTCAATTTCCAACTTCTCATTTATTTAGTGTCTTGTTTCCTCATTGGTTGATTGGAAACAATTCAGCTTTTTAACTATAACCTTGCAGTTTTGCTGCCAATTACAACATAAAGGCTATGTATGACCTCTGATTTTTTTTTTTTTTGGACATCTGAATTTCAGGGCTTGAAATGCTGACTAGACAACCCTGAGCACTTTAATACTATAAAGAGGATATAGTCAGTGAAGATGTAAGAGTTGAACTCAAAAAAAAAAAATTACTTTCAGTCAGTCATGGCTTTTTATCACTTGTGTGTGATGAACTGTGGAGGTTGTCTTTTGAGTCGTTAGTATCTCTTTCATCCCAAATTTGGTTAGTAGGTACTAAGAGGAAGGTAGTTTAGTGGCTCTCAGACTTTGATTCAAACAGCCGATGAATTTTAATGTACAATGTGAAAACCTTTCTTTTCAATGACATGGTTAATCCTCTTCAAGTAGAGAAAGTTTCTGCCATTTCAACATTTCTTGGGCAAAGGTAAGACAGGGGCAGAAGGAAGTGTTTCCGTTTGCATTTTATATGTTTCTATGTAGAGGCCTTGCATTCTCCTAAAGATAGCTTCTTCAGAAAGAAAACTTTCATAGCAGTGGTAGCTCTGAGGGGTGGCAGTGAAGCAGACATACCAAATTACACAGTTTTGCTGCTTAGCAAAAGAACTTAGTGCTGCCAGTCTGTACATTTGGAAGACATTTAGCTTCTACTTGATAAAAATGTGAAAGATTATTCCTATAGTTTGAATAGTTCTGTAAGACTTCTTTGTAAGAAACATCTTCTTAGTCTCTACATTTCTCAACTTGTAATCATGTCAACTTTTTCTTTATGGTGAATGTTAATTTCTGCTCAAGTACTGTACTTAGTGTGTTATGCTAGCAGTTAGGAATGGTGTAATCTGTTTTTATGATGACTAGATTATAAAGTAGTTTTTACTGTTGCTTTCCTTGCTGTCTTCATTTTGAATATTGCCAGCATATGTTTGCTTCAGAGGTGTCTTTGCAGGAATTGAAGAGATAGATGGAATTCTGCACTCTTCCCACATACATCCACTCAAATTTTTTGAATTCCCTGAGAAAAGCAGAAGCCTTCATGGGAACAGAGGAATCAAATATGCAGCTAAATGGCTTAGGAGGACCTGCGCAGATCAGACAGTTTTGCTTTGCTCAAGGGTGAGAACAGGGGGTTAAAAAATACTAGGTAGACGAGCAGAGTATATTAAGCCTACAGAACTTCATAATGTGAATGGTGTTTGCTCTTTTTCCTTCTCTTTATGCTCCTTCCCCAGTGGAATAAGATAAGTTGTACAATGGCTTTAAAAGACTTTTCTATCAACATGTATGTGTAATGTTTCCAATCAGCAATAGACTTCTCAGGCCAAGTGTAATTCCTGCTCAGTCACTAGGCACAATGTTTTTGGGAAGATAAACTTGGGTTTGTAAAAAAGAGGTTACAATAATTGTTTGTTCTAAAGTAATTTCATCTCCCCTAGCTTAACTAAGAATTCATCACTGTATGAGCTGCTGTAATCCCCTACATAGTTGTTTCCTAAACATCCTACTGCTTACAGTTGTGTTTGGTGAATCAAGTAACCAAATACTAGAAGAAGAAGATAGGGCAGTCAACCAAACTGGAAGTACCAGGTTTTTACAGCTGTGAGGTTGAAGTGATAGTAGGCTATGAAATGAATGTTTTTAGAAAGTA
>NW_008602574.1:0-8622 GCF_000691845.1 Merops nubicus | reverse complement strand
TGTCGAGTAGTCATTCCTGGTGTGGAATCTTGTTTCTGAAGTAACAAAACCAAATCCATAGAGGACATTCATTAACTCAGCTGGTAAACAGCAACCATCTATATACATCCTTCACAAAATTGTGATACTGCAAACTGTTTTGCAGTTCTTTGGGATATAATGGTGTTTTAATACGTGTCATGAGAAATGCAGAAAACTTGACTACTGCAAAACTAACTGGAGATACTAAAACAAAAACATTGTTTAGAAATACCTTTTTGAAATAGAGGTAGCAGTTGGGGGTATAGTGGCGGTCTAAGTGTTGTGGAAAGGAGGAGAGTTAAATACATCTGTGAGAAGAATGATTGGAATGGAGAAAATAAATAGCTTTTAGCTTTTGAGGGGTAACCTCTATTCTTTTGAGTGTCCACTGAAACTACTTGTACTCCTTCAGGAACAAACTAAATGAAAACACACACTTACATGGCCGTTATATATGGGTGGATTACTTGAGTTACAGTTTAACCATTCAATGATACGTTGGAATTGACCTTGCCTTACTGCGTTGAATGCTGAAGCGAGCTCGGTTATTATGGCTACATGGCTATCCAGGTTGCCTCTAGTTTAGAAACTGTTCTCTTGCTCTTAGGGGCCAGGGAGCCTGAAAGCCCAGCTGGATTACAGGGCAGCGTGAGTGTATCTCGGTAGTTTCTCCAGGGTTGTATCCGTGGTAAGCACTGCCCTGGGAGCTACTGTACTGAATTTATCCCCTGTGCGGCTACTTGGATATCTCTGTATTGTAACTCTTCAGTGTTACTGCCTGTGCTTGTACTTTGGGGGTTTTTCTTTATCTGGAGTGTTCTAGGCCTTCTATTATGTTCTTCTTGATAACTGCTGAGTATGCTGGGTTGTGATTGCTAGAGATACAGCTTTGTTTTACTGCCTAGTTACACTTAAACTTGGTGTGCAATTTACATTTTGTATATTTGAATATGATGACCTAAACCTGTCTTCTATAAAACAAGACAGTTGCTTGCTACTGTAACTTGTTATTAGCAGGTTCCATAGAGTTACTCCAAACTAAAATGGCATGAATGTACTAGAAAAATTTTCAGAATAGCACAGCACAGCAGCCACTTTTTAGTAGCAGGTACAATAAGACACATGAGATTGACTGAAAACTACTGTTTTCAGGATGGCTAATAAATTTCCCTGGTCTGTTCCAAAAACATCTGAGGACATGTGGCAAAGAATTGCTCACAGAAGTTGTTTGTGCATCAGTTCTTTAAGTAGTTTATAGGAAGAGCATGGAGTAACTAACTGGCCTGTGAAGCAGGCATTGTGGTGGGATATATGACTCACTGACTGAATGAACATCCCAGAATTCTCAAACGTACTTTTTATGAAGTTTTTTTATGGCTTTGTCTATGCCTGTTTGAACTTCTGAATGTGTCCAGACAGAAGTGCGACCAAAGTTACTTCTTTGTACCTGTTTTGCACAGTTCTGAAGTTGAAGGTTTGTACTCTGTTATTCTTAATTCTTCCACTGCTCGCCGAAGCTTCACCTTGAATATTTTATCTTCCAGCCAATACAATTCTGTGGGACGAGGCAATTGTCATTTGTGTAGACAGATATCCTGTTACTTGGATGAAAGCATTAGCTGGAATTAGTAAGTGCAAATAATTCACCAGTTGGTTATGCAACAGTTGTTTTTCTTACAAGTTGAAATTTCAGCAATATTGAACAATTGCATGTCTTTATGCTTTAGTTTGTTATGAGGGTGGGTAGGTACAAATTTCAAATTCGTTTTAATAGGAGCTCTGTTAATCTTTATTGGATGCTGGATATGTTCTTGGCTTTTTTTTACTGCAAATTGATGATAAAACCTATGATTGCAACCACCAATGGCAATTGCTACAGTCACATGGGAATAGAAACAGTAGTTTCCTTAACATTTTTAAGGGACTAGTATGTGTTGTGCTCTCATGAAGTAAAGATCTATAGTTCTCTGACTTGTAAAGTAATCGGTTTTTGCAAGTCCTATTGAACAAGCTACAGTTCTTATCTTAATCCTTAGTCTGACTGGAGTGTACCTCTGTGTGTTTTATTTTGTTGGTGTGTCTGTTTTGTTTTTTTCTCTTAAAATAAAGGACAGACAATAACTTGATATTGTTCTGAAAACAGTTGAAATCCTGATGAGGGAGAGCAGGAAGGAAAGGAGAAATATAGTTTAGTAAACTCATAACATGTGCACATTAATATGACTTTGAAGTGGCTTGAGGGACTTTGGTGCTTTCTAGAACTTTGCCTGTTTTATGGTCTTTATTACTCTCCTGTGTGAACTCCTTCTGTAGTTCAGTACAGATACATAATATGACAAAGGTTATTGCTTTTCTCCAAAGAAAGGATTCTTGTAACTTTCTTGCTGCAAGAAGAGTTACTGTCTAGGTTTTTGTCTTTGATTATATAAGTTGCTGCCTTCCTCTCCAGTTACAGGCCAAAAGAGAAATGGTGAAGTCATTTTACTCAGCCTGCAGCTACACTTTGAAAATCAAAGAGAGTAATTGCATGCAGTGGCTAATAATATGAACAGACCAAAGCATCGCTAGAAAGGTATTCTGGAGATTGGCCCGTCATACTTCCAGTCTAAGATCAAAGAATATTCTAAAGTGTATCTAACTATTGAGTCAGTTTATGAAACAGAATTGTGTGCTCAAAGTTTCTTCTGAGTTAAGATCAAGTCTTGATATTGTTGAATGACTGATGTTTTCCTTCCTCCAGCTCCAGCAGTTTATGAACTTGCTTTTTAACACACTTGTGGCCTATAAATTAGTGATTAGCTTTAAGGAGGAAAGATGAGCTGGAAGGCCATTTGAGACAAAAGATAGAGAGCTGTCTATAGAACAGCTACCATCAGTATATCTCTTCTAAACTAATAATGGTGCTATGAATACAAACACCATGGGCAATAAATGTGTTTTGTGTTTTTGTTTTCCTCAAAACCACTTCCAGTATTTGCTTCAAGTAGTGCAATTGGGAGGAGGAGGTTTCAAGTCCTTATGAAAATAAAAGACAGGTCAGGAGGTGAGATCTGCATTCCCATGCATACACTGTATTAAAAAAAAAAATATATTTTTTTTCTTGGATTACTGTCTTCTCAATAACTTCAATAATAGTATTAATCATCCCTTTAGCCAAGGAAGATTTATTTAGCATGGTTTAAAAAAAAAAAATTGGCCAGTATTAAGGTTTTAATTGTGTTACTTAAATGTAGCTTGTATTTACTGTTGACTTACTATTTCCATTTATTTTCAAAATGTGTTCATTTAATTAGAGTATAACTTGAAATACAGTCTTCAGTTACATTTTTGTGTCAAGTTAGGCTGTATTTACTAACGCGTTTTCAACAGTAATTCCTGGCAAAATCTGGAGAAAATAGCTTAACTTTTATGTATGGATTATTTAAATTATAGGTAAATTTTAATGGAAGTATTACAGTGAAGCTGGATACTCCAAGTGTATATAGTTGGTTTACAGAGCTATTCTGTGGATGGTAATGTGTATGGGCTTTTTTTAAGTATATACTACCTAGAAAGCAGCATTTATTTTATAGATTTTAAAATAGTTTTCCTGATTAAGTTTTTACTTCCATGTTTTGTTTTTGCATGATTTCAATAGTAACTGCTTCAGCATGTCAACAATGTGCATTAAGGCTTAAAACTTCTGGAACTCACTAATAGTGCTTTTGATTTTTCATCTCTCTTCATGCGTTGTTCTGTAAAGAAAACATAAACTCAATGTGCACAGGAAAATAATACATGTTAATCTTATACAAAAACTTATTTAGAAGCCAAACTTCATTTCTTTGGCTTTGACAGAACACTTGATCTAGCGTTGGATATATTCTTTGTTCAGATTCTAGAGAAGTAAGCCGTGCTTATAACGCTAAGCCGAATTATTTTAAATCTCGTACTTTTTGAAAATATAGCAGTAGTTTTTTTAAGATATACTCGTCTTCCTGTTTATCCTTTCGTATCTTCAGGTTGGAGCGCAACCTTAACTTTGAGAGCTCATTTATTACTGGGGAGGTGGGAGGCAAGGGGAGGTTATTAGTTTTTAGATCATTCATAAAAGTCAAAATCAAGCTAGCAGGTATTGAAACTGAAAGACAATAGCTGATGCCTGCTGTTCTCCTACAAGGAAAACAGTCACTTCCTGTGCATTTTTTGGATAACATGTATGGAGGATTTTAATACAGAAGTTATTTTGGGGCTCTTAGAGTAACTGAAAATGCTTTCATTCAGAGTTAGCAACTAAGTGAAGATCTGATGGTAATGGCTTTTATTCTTTTCTCAGGTGGTTAACTTCTGGAGCAATGATCTAATGATGGAAATAGCCTGAATTTTATTGCTAAATCTTTGGATTGCTTTATGCTTGAACTTAATATTTTACTCTAATATGAACTAGGTGGCACCAAGGAAATGAAGAATGGTACAGTGTATTTTTATATGTCCAATCTTGCTTTCAGAATTCCATGACTAGATGATCTGACATGTTAAACTTGAGATTGTGTGAAACTACACAACCAGGTGTCTCGTAGATTTTTCTGTTTCAATAATGTCATCTGGTGTCAGTCTGCTGATGTGTAGCAGTAATCAGTTACTAAGGCCTTGTCTGATTTCTGGTTTAAGTATGGTTGATGTCTGCTGTTTAGTAAATCATCTGGCATCTGTGTGGGCTGGAATATTTTCTGTTTACTGTACGTTTAGGGTGAGGATCCTCCAAATCAAAATGCAACAGTGTTAAAACATGGAGTCTGACTAATCACTTCTGGATGAAAAACCCTTTTGGAGCAGCTCAGCGTGCCTGTGACAATCGACGCTGCACTGTGTTCAGTGGTTTCAGTATTTACATCTCTTTCAGAATGAACCTAAGTTTTATGTCAAGGTAAGGGTATGCAATCAGCAGATTGGGCTGTGTTTCCTTAAGAATTAGTGGTTAAATTAGTTTGGTTGTGCCCCCTGTGTAATTTCTGTAGACAAGTCCTGGTGCTGTAATTAAAGCATTTTAACTTTAATTCCAAATACCAGCAATTATTCTTCTGAGCAGAGGTAGCTTAGAATATGTCTAATCATTGGCTGTTTCAGTTCATGATCTAGAATATTTAGCACACTAACACTCATCAGTTAAAGTTGTAGCCTGGACAGCCTCTCTCAGTAGAAGTCATGTTACCTTTTTCTGCAACACCTTATTTTGTTAGAACTAGTTGCTACCATTACTCTGAGCTGTTGCCTAACTAAGAAACAAGTGCATTTGGACAAAATTTTTGAGTAGGACTTTGTAAGAGCTAAGAGAAGCTGCAAAATTAGTCCCCTTCATTGCTCTTTCATCACTTGGTAATGCAAATAGTGAGCAATTTCCACTATTTCTCACCCAAGTCTTAGTTTAAGGATTTGAGGAGAGAGAATAACTATTTTCAATAATGTGCAGATTTGACACGTCTACGGAGCTACGGACTGTAGCACAAGTTTCTAGAAGCTGAAGCTAGGAAACAGTAGGTTCGTTACTGTTCTGCAGAACAACTCACATATCAGGTTTGTTTTTCTCTAAAAATGCTGATACAACTGAAGCACAGATGGCTCAGTCGTTTGGTTTATTTAGCAGTTGTTTCTGGAACCGTATTCTTTTGACTGAGACAAAGGACTTCAGATTGCATTTGCTTATGAGAGATAAGCTAGGTACTTGTTTACCACTAACAAAACCTGAAAAGTATGCTTGTTAAGTACCTTTTTGTTGGCTTAAGCCAAAATAAGTGTAGGAGCGCTTATTAAAGCTTTTCAGAGTACTTTAAATACCATATGAAGACAGGCAAAATCTAGCACCAGGTTCATAATTCATTTTCTTAACTTCAGTAGACCAAGTATTGGTGTTATCATTAGCAGTTGAGAATTCTATCAAAGTAGATACTCATTTTAAATGTACATGGACACCTACACCTATCTGTTCTGGTTGTAAACTTGCTGCAAAATGTCAACTGGAGAGACTCACGCTATCATTAGAATAGATACCCCTTCTTGATAAAGGTGAGGATTTCTTATTGAGAATGTCATGCTAAAATTCTTTGAGTAATCTTTTTTTTCAGCTTTTCAAATAATGAAGTTCAGATGGATGTGGCAAGCAAAACTAATAGCAAAGATGAGGTGTGGATCTAGAGCAGCAATGAGAACTTGCTACTGATGCCTGCAGCCTCTTCCACAGAGATTTAACTTTCTGCATTCAGAAGTTCCTTTCTCAATATCTGTTAATTTGATTTTGCTTTTTGATCACCAATAGGATTTCTTGTGGACTTTTTTGCTATTTCTGTTTGGTTCAGAAAGATTTCATAAGTGGAAGGTGTAAAGACAGCTTGTCCCTGAGTATTCTCCAAAGCATACAGAGTAGAAAGAAGACAGATGGAAGAAAATTCCTTGTTGCTTCAGGTTGTGAAATTTAAAAAATGAGGAATAAAAAAAAAAAAGGCAACGTCACAAAGGTCTTATTAAGATATCTTTTATTGTGAACACAAGGATAATAGGTGGGAAGGCTTAGCTAGTACAGTTGCTCTCAAGTGTTAAACAAAACCCAAAGAACTCCTAGATTTTCTGAAATTATCTTAAATGAAAAGTTGTTATCCCATACAGTAAATCTGTGTCATTTGCTTCTGTTCAGTTGTCCACAGATAACTGTGGTCCACTCAGGCTGCAGGTGAAAAACTACTGGAATGGTCAGAATTTGCTAAACCACCAAGCAACAGCAACATCAGTCTCTCTGTGGCAGGCTGAGTAAGACAGGGTTACATAAATTTATTGAGTGAACTGAAAGTAAGTAGTTTTTTAAATTATAGAGAATTTAAATGAAAACTTGGATCCTGAACAAAATTTTTGCAGTTGCCATGGGAAACTGCCTACTTGCAGTTACAATGAGTTAATTTCTCAGCTTTGGCAGGAAATTACAGCTTGTTTTTAAGTGAAGAAATCTGCCTGAAAATCATAAACAGTTCACAAGTTACCACACTTAATCTTTTTCCTTCCCTTTCTGCTCTTTGGACTTAACCCAGCCTTTGAGTTATTAGTTACTTGGTGTTCCACTCTTGCTCTGAGGCCGAATATTGACCAGGGGAAATGGAATCATTTTTCTTGTGAATCAAAAGATATAGACAAGAAAACTTGAGTCAGTAATCTTGCTGAGCAGAATATATAGAAAACTGTTGCTTCTCCTTGGGCTTCCTGCATTGTTTGAGTAGTTTTTTTCAGTACATCAGAATTAATGGAAATGTGGAGTTTCTCTCTTTTAATCTACTGTGCCTAGTTCTTATTTCTGCAGCCCCTGAAGCATCATACAGCAAGAGTTATTTTTCCTCTTACAAGAAAAAATGTACAAAAGTTTAAATAATGTGGTGTGCTAACTTGTGTTACAAGCTGGTAATTTGAATTGTGTGTAATTAATAGAAATAGACTGGAATGTGAAAGTGGCATGTTAGTTTAGGGTTATAATAAAATACCCGGAAGCTTACAAAAATGGTTTCGTTGTCTAAAGTACTAGACTCGTGGTTCAGTTATCTTCAGGTTTGTATTAAGACATTTGTGAGAGTATGTCTACTGTAGCAATTTAAAACTGAGTCAGTTTCAGTAATGGATGCAGATTTAACCTGTCTTCTCTATCCAGCAGAAACTGCTCCAGGCTAGCGCTCCATTTCAGTTACCATGACAAAATTTTGAGAGAAAACTGTAGAACAAGCTTGGAAGAAGAGATTAATTTATTTTCCCGGCTACTCAAAGGTGTTTTGAGTAGTGTTAATTGTAACACTTAGAAATAAGTTTGGTTGGTTTTTTTGGTTTTTTTTTTTTGTTTTGTTTTGTTTTTGTTTTTTTTTTGAAAAGCCATTAGGCCTGAATTACTGAATGCATTTTAAGAGTATTTCTATCAATAACCTCCAAGGATATGTGAACGTTCTAGTGTGGATTGTGGTTGGCTATATCAGTTTGTGTCTTGGGATGAATGAAAACTGGTGCTTCAAAGTCAAATCTGCCTTTTAGACATTGTGATTATTTGGGAGGGGGGAGGGGAGATATTGCTTAGTATTTTTTTATTGGTGACCTAGACAATGAGATATCTTTACTGGTCAGGACAAGAAGACAAAGAAGTAAACCCATGTACCTGTACAAGCTGGGGACTAACTGGCTAACGAACTTAGAGAAAGACTTCAGAGTCCTGGTGGCCATCAAGGTGCAGTGAGTCTGCAGCGTGCCCTTGTGTTGCTGAAGGCTGGCAGCATCCGGGACTGTGCGAACGAGAAAACAGCCAGCAGATTGAAAGGTGGTGTTCTCTTTTCCCCTTCTGAGGCTGCATATGAATATTTTGTCCAGTTCTGGGCTTCCTAGTACAAGAAAGGTATTGACATACTGGAACACATTGAGTCAAGAGTTTGGGGGCTATCAGGGTTGCTGAGGACATACAAGGAGATGCTATTAGAATTGTGGTGCTTTGTTTTGTTTTGTCTGAAGAAAAGAAGATAAAGAGATTTTACTGTTGCCTTTCTGTACCAAGGCCAGGATATAGGGACTTTTGTTTAGAGGTGCTGTCGCGTGAAGGGAAGGGGGTAG
>NW_008602573.1:0-27940 GCF_000691845.1 Merops nubicus | reverse complement strand
CTGCCTTCTTTAGCTACACGAATAGGTGGGTATCCTCAAAATGTTTTAGGAATCTTCTAATGAGCCTCCTTGTTTCTCATTGCAGAAGCCATCTCACAGACAAAACATGCTGCCCAGAGAAGTGGTTGAATCCTCATCCCTGGATGTTTAAAAGTCATGCAGGTATGGTGCTTAGGAACATGGTTTAGCAGTGGACTTAGTAGACTAAGGTTAATGGTTGGACTTGGTGATCTTAAAGGTCTTTTCCAACCTAAATGAGTCTATGATTATATGTAGGTAGCCAGGACCTTCCCTCTTGATATCAAAGTTGCCCTGGGTAGCCCAAAAAAAAAAAAAGGTGCAACAGGGCATCTGAGGTGTGACTCAGGGTTATGGGCAACCAACTTTCCACTTCTCTTCTTAGGACAGCAGAGAGGCCTATTTCAAAGAGTCACATGCCTTTTTGTTTGGCTCTGCATCCTACTTGTACCCCCTTTTTCTTTTGTCCGTCCTCTGCTAGGAACAGCTCAACCTCTGGTTCAAGTTCCTTATTCCAGGAGGCAAGATCCAGTTTTGCCTGCGTTGCTGAGAAGTCCTGAGGCTTCTTTCTTTTTGGACTGGCTCTGCTCCCCTGCAGGCCTCTGATGGACTCTTAACCACTTTGGTAACTCCAAATCAATTTAAACCCATTTGAGTTGGAAAATGAACCATCTCAGAATGGAAAGCAGCAAGTGATAGCACACAGCATGAGAGTCCTGGTAGGGAGCAGATGCCAGGCAGGACCTTGAGCAGCACCAAGTATCCCTGTGGGCAGCTCAGAGGCTGGTGCTGCACCTGCTGGGAAGCCCTATGGATGCTGAGGATGTAGACTATAATGATATAGGGTACAACCCAGCACTGCAGACAGTCCTGGTGCTCAGCAGGTGCCTGTCTGGAGACATTGGTGACAGCTGAGCTGTTACTCTGATTAGCAGAAACACTTCTGGGAGGCTGGTGTGAGTTTAATAAGAACTTTAAAATATAGGTTTGAATGGATTATGGTTAGGGTTAGGACTGATTCAATCCCCTTTTTGCAGACCCACTGGGGAGGCATAGAGACTGCTTTCTGACCCTGGGTGTTGGCAAATAGCACGGTGCACTGGCAGCAAATTCCCTTGAGGTAAGATCTGAACGTGAGGCCTGAGTACAGTGTGTGTATGTTGTCATGGGTCCATGTTCCAGGAGAGCTCTGGCTGTCATGGTCTGTCTCCTTCATGCTTCCCTGATGACCTTGATGCTGCTAGACCTTGGCATGGCTTTGAAATAGGGTAAGCCTTTGGCTCTTCTTGGTTCTTCTTGGCTCTCCATCTTGGGCTGTTGAGCTCAGCATATACCCATTAACTTCATTAAACAACATTAATCAGAGACAAGGACTTAACCCTTCATGGCAAGCCTCAGTCCTATGACACACAAAGCAGCCAGAAAAGTGAGCTTTTCAACAGTAAACAGGATTATCCCCATCTCTGCAGGACAGAGTACGTGGCAGGAGAGCCGTGATTCAGTTAGCAAAAGTCTGGCTCAGACTTGCAGTCCGTCTTGGTTCCTGAGCTGGTTTTCCAAGGCACAGTGTCTCTGGTATTTGTAGTTTTCAGATTCCCTGAGAAACTGGTTCCTCAGACTTGCTGTCAACCTTTTTTAAGAACCTGGAGTATTTCAGGTTCCCTTTAGGAGCCTTCCTGAGAAGGTAATACATTGCTGGGGGAGCTCCCCCTTGGTTCAGCCTCAGTCCCAAGATTCTGGAAACAGGCCACTACTTTTTAGCAATACTTTTTGCCAATTTTCTTTGCTCTCAGGTCTATGGAGGAAGTAACCTAAGTCACTCCTGTTTAGGTTGTACCAGTCATTTCAAGCACTTCTGATCAGTAGAAATGGGGACTGCCTAGCAGAAATAAACCCAGAAAAGATGCCCTTGCTTTATTCATTACTTTAAACAGGCCTCTTAGAAGTAGTCTGCAAGCCTCTAGAGTCCATGAACTCTGGCTGAAAACAACTGTTTACCACTACGTGCACAATTATGGGAACTGTGACAAACATAATGTTTTTTCATATTTCCTACACAGCTATTAAAAACCCTTTCTGCAGTTGAGATCAGCATGCCCATAAATTCCAGTCCAAAGGTTTTTTTTAAATGCAGAGGCATTAATGTGCTCAGTGATGCTGCAAAGCCTGTGCAAGATGCTTCACTTTCTACTTCTGTCACGTGTCATCTTTATCAGACCCCTGTTGATTTGCAATCCATAGTTCGTAGCCTGGGGACCTATTTTCCTCTGAATGAAGCACATAAATATATATGAAAGATTCTTAGTCTCTTTATTATTGTGAATTCTGAAAATAAAAGCTTACTTTTGAACTCCAGCTAGAACACTCAGTGATGCTCCACATTAAATTCCCATCCAGAAAAAATATTGGTAGAAGCTCCAATGAACATAAATTTAAATGCAGGTTCTGTTTCCCTGGATTTGAAGCAAATAATGTTTTGGTTCACACTAAAGGAATTCTTCTGTTGACACTCATACAAAATTCTTTGTGGTGAGAAGGAAATATGAGTAAATAACAAAGGCTGCATGGTGGACAAAAACGATAGAAAAAAATTAAGAGGAAAAGATTTTGCCATTGAAAACCAGTAAGTTTGAGATGTTTAATAACATCTGGATGATGTTTGTGAGGAGATGGAACGTTGGCTGATGGGAGTTTGGAAGGGAAAGAAACAAGAAAGGCATTGAATTTCTCATGCCTGTTTTCATACAGACTGAAGCAGCATTTGACTGAGCTGGTACATTTTGCAATATCTGAAGCAGCAATAGAAAAACTGTAAAGATGTGTAGTGATGAAAGAAACTGAGGTGGTTTTATGCTGCTTCTCTCCAAGTGCAATGGAATGTGTTACGAGAGAATGTGCTAAAGATTACTCAGTCTGTCTTATGGGAGGAAACACCCATCCCTTTCAAAGATTTCTTTGGACTTGGAGACCTATTTTAGCCTGTGAGTCAATACTTTGTTTTGCTTCCTACTTGCTGGAAAAAAAGCAAGGTTTTTGTTGTGTTGGTTTTTTTAAACAAAAGAGCACACCAAAAAAAACCCAAACAAAAAACCTGAGGTCACTACAAGCAGAACTGCCTCTGATACTTCTAGCTCAAGAGGAAGGTGAGATACCAGTAGAGATGCTTGGACTTCACTACTTGAGTGCAAATTACAGAGAATGAGAAAGCTTGGCAAGATTAAATCCCTAGGGAGTATCTCAAGTCTGTTACTGCAAGCCTCTCAAACAGCAAAAGCATATGAATGTAGAATTTTAAGTACCATTTGACATTAACTAGTGTGGGGTTTTTATGCTGGCTGCCTTGTCCTACCATTTGGATATACCTTCAGTTTATGGCTGAAATCCCATCCCTGTTGAACTCAATGATAAACTCCTGTGCATTTCAGAAGGGAGAGGATTTCATTCCATATACTTTTGCAGTGGCGATTAGGCTGTGATGCTACTTGAATAATAATTTGTTGTTCCTTGAGTTGACCATCTTTGTTTTGGCAATGACTACTAGGCAAAAATAAAAAAAAAGCAGAATGTGTGAAGCAAATAGTAGGGAAAAAATACAAACTTTAAAAGCAAAATCCAAAAGGTTTCTCTATTCTAATTATCCCCAAGGGTGGACTTCTCTTTATGACTGTAGTTTAGATCAGTGGGTTTTAACCATTTCCTTTCCCCAAATGTTAATACTCCCCATAGTGATGGAGTAAGTTTCTTTTCTTACCTAGCACAGCAAACAGGCTATAACAGCAGCCCCCTTCCCAGCAGCATACTGTATCAGTGTCACAAAGCTCGGTTGTCCTCTTTTGATAGACAAAACCCAGAGGAAAGGGGGAGTACTTTTCCAGCTTGGAACATGAAGTCTTCTGTGTAATGTGATGCCTTGGTCCTGTTTTTCAAAAATGCAGCTTATGCAAAAAGTGACAATGTAAAAGGCAACGCTGGAAGGTGTCATCATTTTCTAGATATTTATGTGCCTGCAAGCAATGACTTTATTCACAAAAGATGGTTGCAGACTTTGCTTTCCAGTATGAACCTTTCTAGATACCATTGGCATCTTGCTGAGAAGTATTTCATCAAGCAGACTTTCCCCTGATGAACTGCATAGCATTGTACAGGGGAGGAAGGAAAGAGCATGTTCCTTCTGAAAGAGAGATTGTAGGATCGTACAATATTTTGGGTTGGAAGGGACCTTAAAGATCATCTAGTTCCAACCCCTCTCCCACTAGACCAGGGTGATCACAGCCCCATCCAACCTGGTCTTGAACACCTTCAGTAATGGGGCATCCACAACATCCCTGGGCAACCTGTTGCAGTGTCTCGCTGCCCTCATAGTGAAGAACTTCTTCCTTCCATCTAATCTAAATCTACCCTCTTCTAGTGAGAACCCATTACCACTCAACCTATCACTACAAGCACCTGTAAAAAGTCCCTCTCCAGCTTTCTTGTAGGCCACCTTCAGATATCGGAAGGGTGCAATAAAGGTTTTGCTGGAGCATTCGCTTCTCCAGGCTGAACCACCCCAACTCTCTCAGCCTGTCCTTATAGGAGAGGTGTTCTGGCTCTCTGTTCATCTTTGTGGCCCTTCTCTGGATCCACTCAAGCAGGTCCATGTCCTTCTTGTGTTGGGGGGCTCAAGAGTTGGACTTGATACTCCCTTGGCCTGGTGGCCATGCTTTTTTTTTTTTTTTGATGCAGCCCAGGCTTTCTGGGCTGCACTTGCATGTTGTTGGCTCACGTTGAGCTTTTCATCAACTAGCACCCCCAAGCCCTTCTCCTTGGGATTGCTCTCAATCTATACTCTACCCAGCCTCTATATGTACTTGGGATTGCCCTGACCTAAGTGCAGGACCTTGCACTTGTCCTTGTTGAACTTCATGAGGTTGGCATAGGCCCACCTCTTGAGCCTGTCCAGGTCCCTCTGGATGGCCTCCCTTCCCTCCAGCGTGTCAGCCGCACCACACAGCTCAATGTTGTCTGCAGACTTGCTGAGCTGCACTCAGTTCCACTGTCTGTGTCACAACAAAGATGTTGAACAGCACCGGTCCCAGTCCTGATCCCTGAAGAACACCACTTGTTACTGGTCTCCACTTGATATTGAGTCATTGAACACAACTCTTTGAGTGCAGCCATCCAGTTAATTTCTTATCTAGTTGTCTACCAGTCAAATCCATGTCTCTCCAATTTAAAGACCAGGATGTCATACTTAAAACTCTGAAGGTTTATTTTGCTTAAGTGAAGA
This sequence comes from Merops nubicus, assembly GCF_000691845.1. NCBI lineage: Eukaryota > Metazoa > Chordata > Aves > Coraciiformes > Meropidae > Merops > Merops nubicus. The sequence continues at coordinate 22,653 of NW_008602573.1, read as the reverse complement.
TATCCTTTCCCCTTTTCTGTATTTCCTCTTCCCAGATTGAAGTAGACCATACTGCTTGCCTGTGAAGTCTCTTATCTTGTCACTCGTCTTCCTTCTCTTCCCAGTCAACAGTCCTTACAGGATAGGAATAAAACACAAAACAAGCAGAAGAAGTTATCACAGAGGCAAAAATAACAACCTCATTGCCCAAGATGCGATACACAATCATTTGCCAATTGTCTACCCTCTACCATTTCTCTCTCCTTTTGGGTTTAAGACGTGCAGCTGTCATACAGATAGCTTGTATTGAACATTTCACTGTGCAGTGCATGCAGCTTGTTTGCTTTTATTCAGGGCATAATTCACTTGGATCTTAGGAGGTTTTGGTGCATGCCTTGTGTGTGCAGCCCCATGAATTATGTCACTGTAGGAGCATTATCTATTATTAGCTGTGCAGAGTGGACACTGACTCTCTGGGGGGGTACTGTGATGAAGAGCTTTATCACAGAAAGGTCAGATGCTATTTCTATTACTCTGTTGATGCAACTGAGAAAAGGTTAAAACCTAATGAACTGGGCATAAGACAGGAGCTGGGGGTTCTTAATCCTCTCCCTGAGAGTAATGCCTCCAATAGTCTTGCAAAGATACACAGGGCCAGATCTTATAAAGTGTTTTGATGCCTAAATCCCACCAAAACTCAAACTAAATGAAATCATGAAGCACTGGGGTAACTGAATCCTTTTGTTTATCTGGTCTTCTGAGGCTGTATCTACTTTCTGAGTGGGATGTGTAGTACTTATAGTAGCATTGTTGGAATCAACCTATAAGTATGGTTTGGTTGGTTTTTGGATATCTTAGAGAGAAAGTTGCTTTCAGTGCCAGACATTGGTGTTAGGATTTAATTCCTCTGTTATGTTTACTGGAATTTCCTAAAAACCTACATGAGAAAAAATAGTGATTTGATCTGTTGATGATCTCTGGAGTCCAGTGTTTTTTTTCTCTGACTTGGGCTGATGTGTGCCAACTTTACTTTAGATCTTTTATTTAAATATGTATCTGTATCTACAGTTATATGGAGTTCTGTTTGTCAGTTTAGGAACTCTGCAATTGAATGTTACAGAATACGCATCACTTTCACAGCAGTTTGTGGCAAGAATCCCTTGAAAAATGGTTGAGAGTATAAGTGCGTTGCCAAATAACAGTGTTTAGTGACTCAGAAACTGCCATGTGTTATATAGACTCTTAACTTAAGCTCTGCAGATAGAAATAGGCCCTGAAACATCTGCAGGTTTCCTTCTGATGTTTCCACCTAGCTGGAATCTCCCATCCTGTCCTCAAACCTTTCCCCAGTTACTTATCATAGCTGTTTGGTTTTTTTAACGTACTGTTGCATAATGTCAACTATACCCACTCTCAAAAATACCTGATTTTGTGCTCTTAATGCTTTGTTCCAGCCATTATAGCCAAATATTTCTGTGGTGTTCCCAAGGCAAAAATTGCACTATTAAATATTCTTAAATCCTGAAGTGTAATGAGAGTTCTAGTACCTGTGTGAGTAATACCTGAAGCACCATATGCTCCTGTCCAAATTGCAATGTTTGTCAACTGAGCTGGTTCCTTGCCAGGCATCTGGAGTCACTGCAGCAGCCCTGGGCACATCCCACACTGCTGTGTGCTCAGGAAGCATCTGTGCAGCCCTCCGTGGAGCCACTGTCTACTTACTTCATGTTGGCCACCTGCTCCATGTCTTGCTCTCTGGATGCACCTTTGAAGATTGTGTGTACCCTGAAAATGTGCTGCAGGAGCAGAGTAAGACAAAGGGTCTTATAAACTTGCTGCTCTTAATCTGACTCTGAAGCCTTCCCACACTTTGCAGTCGAAATTCCATCTGATCTCTCTTAATCTTCCGACCTTCCCTGCTGCTTGCCACTTTGCATAGCACAGAAGTAACCCTAATCTCAGCATTTGGGAAATTCTGAAGGAGCAAAGTAGGCCATTGCATTAAATGGTGTGGTGTTTTGGTAGCGCTCGCTCTCCTTTCTCTCTGACGCTGTTGTGATCTGGTGTGATATATCCAGAACTAGTCTCTGTGCATAGGCATCTTCCAGGCAGAGGTGAGCCACCAGAACCTACTGAATAGTAGAAAATTAGCTCAAAAAAAGCCCAAGAAATTGGGAGAGAGTTCCAAATCACAGGTCAGCCACAGGGAATGCCTTTCCATTTGTTTAATCTGTCGTTGTTCCAGTACATATAAAGACATCATAGTCCAGGAAGACATCCCAATGCATTTATGTGATATGATACTGGCTGAGGTAGGAATAATCTACAGCAACACACTAGTTTAGCCAGAAACTGACCTTGTCTAAATGTTACCACAAAATTCAAGTATCTTATGGGAAGAATAGCTATGAATAAATTTCTTCAGAAGCACAGAATTGAGAGATTTTGCCTCTGATGCTACAGAGAAATAAAATCCCTATGAAGGCATACATTCCACCTAGAGAGAGATTTCCTTGTGGACAGGAGCGGTGATTCCTCTAACACAGCTTTACGTGACAGTATACTCACTTAGATACTATTTATTTTTTTACTACTCATCACACAAAATGAGACATTGTTTAATTAATTCAGTTACATTTTGAGTTCACGTGAAAATTTGAATTTTTAATGATGATGACTTATGGTTGAAACATCCCTGAGAAGCTTTTACGTCTGTGTCACCAGTGAAAATCCAGATATCTGATCCATACCCTACTATCTTTCCCTGATTTCCTGGTGGCATGTATCCAGTGTGGGAGACAGATGCAGCTATCTCTGATTTCCTTTGAAAACGGGTAGAGGGAAACATGCAGGAACAGAGCTGAAACTGGGGGTAGGGCCAGAGAGCTGTGGAGAGCTGAGATTTTGCTGCGGCCCTGGGGGCAGCCATGGGAAAATACTAAAAGTACAGCCTATAAACAGTTTTTATACAGGTTTGCTGGCCTAGGAATGTCAGCGAGGAGCGAGAGCCATGTGGCAATAGCACGAGAGCCTGTCGTGATTTAGATCCAGCTGGGAGCTGAGCACCATGTGGCCACTCACTGACAGACATGTGCCTGGGGGGATGGGAAGGAGAATAGGGAGAAAACCACAAAACCTTGTAGGCTGAGATAAGGAAAGTTTAATAGAATAATGCAAGAGAAGAAGCAACAATAATAGTAATGAAACACTGTATAAAGTGAGTGATATAAAACACACCAACCACCCTGAGCTGCACTGATAGTGCTGCACCACAGACCTGCTGGCCTTGTCTGGTCCCCCCCCTTACACAGTGGGCGGGACACTAGTGTGGTATTGGATATCCCATTGGCTGCTTCAGTTGTCTATCCTGACTGTGGCCTTCTCCCAGCTCCTGGTGAAAATTAACCCTATCCCAGCTGAACCCGAGACAAGCCCCATTGCAAATGATGGCAAAAAAAATCTGTTTACTACTGCATCATCTTCTCCTTAAGGACTAGATACAAACCACATGGGCAGGAGAAATGTTGTTGGGTTTTCTTGGCCAACTCCTAGTTGTACTCTAGGGTAAGAAGACATGCTGGTATGGCCGTAGCTTTTAAATACAAGAAGGCCGTAGACCAAGAAATAGATGCATGTGCTCTCTCATCTTCGTCAAGGAATCGCATGTGGATCACAGATTAATTCATGGATTAATTAATTCTGAGCCAGTGTTCACAGTAGTTCAGCATCTCTGCATCAACACTTAGTGTGAAGAACTAGAACTGCTTCAGTCTGTGATTATAGCACCTCATGCTGCCTTGGTACCAGATGATTAAAAAGTGGCAAAAGAATGTGAGTTCAATATATAAAATAGATTTTCAAGCAGGCCTAGGAATTGGCAACCAATAAGTCTAATGTCTGTATCAAAAAAACTGTGGAAAGTGTAGTAAAAAAGTAGATGCACCTGGAGACCCATGAACAAAAAATTCATGTTAGGAGAGAGTTATTATTGCCTTTCTAGAAGGATCTCATCCCATGCAAATTTATTAGAAGTTTTTCTGGAGTAGTTAGTAGCACGGGTGAAAAGTTGATATGGTGAGTCTGAATTTCCAAAACAGCTCTTACCAAACACTTGGAAAGGAACAAAACTACTAAGCAATGTGACTGTCCTTATATGAGTCTGTAACTCATTAAGAAACAGAAAATGAGTTGGATTCTGTGGCTGAAAAATAGGCACTTTGTGCCACCTGGGATGCTCTGCCACATCCAAGATATCTGCCCAAAGCTGATAGACATGACCTGGGATTTAAGGGAAACACGTGGTTGTCGGCACCATAAAGGCTACGCTGCACACAAAATTACATGAGATATTTTCCTTTATCCATTGAATCCCTCTCAAAGTGTGGGAATAGATAATGAGTTTTCACAGGGAAGGAGGCTCACTGGAGTCTCCTTGAGATTGATACTAGAGCCAGCACTGCCCCTATAGTCCACGGGTGATCTGGCAAAGGGGGATAGAGAATGAAGAAAGTTTCAGAGGAGGAAGAGCTTACTTCAAAACCATGTAGGAAGATCACATTTCATAAACCAGTGATAAAATGGCATATGACACTGTTGATAAAGGCAAAGTACTGTGCCTTGGAGGACAGCTTTAATTTCACATAGACAGTGATAGACTATGAAATAGCTATTGGTAATTGCTAAAGGTCTTGGAGTCATTTTGGATAGTTCTGTGAAAATGTTAGCTGAGTGCACAGTGAGAGTCAGAGGCAAAAAGAATATAGTAAGTGGTGTTAGGAAAGGAACAGAGTAGAAAAACAGGTGAAACAGCTGTGCAGCTGTGAGAGCCAATGGTGTGCCCACCTCATGAATCCTCCATTCCCAGAAAGGTATGACTAGGAGGGAGGAACATGACAAGAATTTATCAAGTGAAGAGTTGCAGAGAAGGCAAACAGGGAACAGGGGGTGCTTGTTGCTGCTCAAGGTCCTGCCTGGCATCTGCTCCCTACCAGGACTCGTGTGCTGTGTGCTGTCACTTTCAACTTTCCATTCTGAGATGGTTCATTTTCCATCTCAAATGGGTTTAAATTGGTTTGGGGTTACCAAAGTTGCTAAGAGCCCACCAGAGGCCTGCATGGGAGCAGAGCCAAAACAAACTCAGCCAAAGCAAAGGCCAAAAAGAGAGAAGCCTCAGGACTTCTCAGCAAGGTAGGCAAAACTGGATATTGCCTCCTGGAGTAAGGAACTTGAACCAGAGGTTGAGCTATTCCTAGCAGAGGGAGGACAAAAGAAAAAGGGGCATAAAGTGCTGTGGGAACCAAAACTTTACCGAGGTTCAAAAAGCAGATCAGATTACCTCATAGAAGAAAATTTCATTAGCAGCTGGGATACATGAGCATATGCTTATGGTTGGAGAAGTCCTAATGCTGTTGGTTGCTAGCAATGCATTCTGGCAAAGCATTGCAATGTGCTCAGCCTGCTCTTTAGGCTGACCTCAGCATCTCTGTCCAAGAAGGGATACTGAGCTGGAGAATGCAGCACTCTGTTCCAGTATAGCTGTTCTTACCTTTCTAATTATTTTTTTTTTCCCCTGTGAGGAAAGTGCCTATTTGATTCAACAGCTCCCCTGAGGTAGAGGTGATAAAAACTCTACCTTGCATCTGGATGTAAATTAAGCTTAAATCAGCAGTGTCCCAGTTTCTCATTATGCAAACCTGGTCATATTGTAATGTACTGTGAGACTGCAAGCAGGTCATACAAGCAGTACAGGGTATTGATGCTAATTCCTACCTACTGATCCCATTTCTGAGTGCTGCATTTCTCTAAAAAGCTTCAGTCTTCCCATCCTCTAGTCATCCTCAAACAATTCGTGAGCTACTTGTGTTTTAGCTTGGTTGTGAAGGTGAGCTCATCAACCAGAAGTGACAGAAAATGAACAATGTGTTTTAGACTGAATTTGGAGCTCTGTTAACCCAGTTGAGACAAACACTTATCCACCACTTATTTGTGGGTAAAGCCAATGCCTTTTAAGTTTTTTTTCCTTTTCTGCTTCACAGTCCTCATAGTATTAATCTTGCTATCAGCTATTAACTTCAGACGTTATACTTTGAAATAATTTTTCTCCATCTACGTTTCCTGACCCTCCAGTTCTTCAGTTTCTGGTGCCTTTATGGCATGGCATAAAACTCTCCAACTTATCGCTTGCTAGAAAAACAACACGGCAATTATTAATCCACATCAGAATAAAATTCTAACTTGCATAGGTTCATGTAGTTGCCATAATCTTTTTAAAGCAGCAAACGTACTGTAGAGTCTAAATGCCAAAGGAAAATGTAACTTCTAAAACATAGCTAAGATGTTTTCGAGAAACTAACATTTCTTCATATAGATGTTGCTCAGACTGGCTAACTGAGGAAATTCTTGGGGAAATATTCTTAAAATGCTTACTGTTGTTGTCTGGTTCCCTTTCTCTGCCATAAATAGACAACGTGTCAAACAATCAGTTAGGAAGTGACCCTACATCTGAAATAGGTTAGGGTTCTTTTTTCACACTTCTACAATAATCTTCTTGATTCTGGGTAGTGGTGGTGGAAGGCTGATGTGGCAGAAGTTTAACAATAGAGTGAGCTCAGTTATCCTTGCTTATATGAGTTCAGAGCCTTGCAGAAGTAAAGAGATGTGTTCATTCCCTGGGACCATGAGGATCGGGGTTTTATTACTCATATGTTTTGGGGGCACCCTGTGCCTTTTTCCTATTCCCATTAAGGTACTTAAAGGAGAAGAGGTGGAAACTCTCACAGGTTTGGCTTCTCTGAAAAGCAGTAATCTTCTTGCCGTTAGTCACAGCTTAAGGATTTTTTTGATTGAGTATTTTGAGGGAAAATAAACAAACTTAACTCAAAACTATTAATTTATTTAGAAGAAAAGAAGTGTTTGAGTAGGAGTATTCAAGAACTACCAAGCATTTGGGGACAGAACTGCATTACTGCTGTCACAGACTTATAGGTTGCACAATAAATAGAATTATTAATTTGATGGTTTTTATCACTCGCTTTCCAGAGTAAAAGAGAGTTTCTTGACAGTCTAGATAATAGGCTTTGAAGCAAGGTGGCCTCAGGAGAGGTATGAGTTAACTGTCATGGATGGGAAAAGAGTGGTTGGAAAATGTAATGGAAATAAAATATCTGCTCTGCTGAAGATGGAAAATATAAGCATGGACAATCAAAGTGTTATTTTCTACTTGACTGCTGTGGTTAGATGGGACTGCTCACTAGGGAAAGTATACATTGAATAGTTTCACAGTGGCAAGAGTGCTAATTATGTGGGAATTATGTCTTGGAGCAGAACACAATGCTGCAAACACCCTTGCTGTACCTTCACCAAAGACAAAACCAAAAGCCCTGCCTGTTTCTCAGTGTTTCTCCCTCTTCTTGATTAAAAGTTGCTTTCATTCCCAAATATGGGGTGAACAACAAAACAGCAATCAGCATAATGAAATAATGCCCATGGGCTGTGCTTGCCATTGTGGTCTCATATTAAGGCAAGGGCTGGGACTGTCACGGCCCCAGTGGCACCTGCCAGGGCATCACTGGCCATGACCAGCTCCCCAGGGACTCCTCCTGCCCTGCCTGGTTTTATTCTGATTTGTCATTTTTTCTTTGAGAGAGAAATGGTAATTTGGAAGAGAGGAAAGGTTTTGGCTTGCATGCTGGGAAAAGAGTCCCAGTGGTTAGAGAATGAGGGACCAGCCCTGAGCTGGTCCTGTGCCACCCCCACCTCACTGCTGCTACGCCAAAGGATGTTCCTACATGGTGATGGCAGGTGCAGGTCCTGTGGGACTGAGGGGCCCCAGGTCCCACTGGAGCATGCACTAAGGAACTCAGGCCAGCAGACTGGGTGCTGCAATGGCATGAAAATCTAGGTTGACACTAAAGTCAGATGAGGATGAAAAAAACCATGGAATTTGAACCCTTTTGTCATAGCTGTGTCCCATTGTGGCTACATCTGCTTCTAAGAAAAGCATTATATTTTCCCCCTCACTTTCTTTTGTTCTGTGCTGTCCCAGGGCAAGGGGTATCTCTACCCTCCTTTTGCATTTGTGGTGGGAACAGCGCACGGGGCACCTTGGGCTTCTTCCTCAGCATTTGTCCCTGCCCAGATTTCTCTTTTCCTCTGGCCTGGGACATTCATTCCTGGGACACTCTGGCCTCTCCTTGGGCAAGTAAAAGTCAGCCCAGGTGGTCTTGGTAAAACAATGTTTCAGGTTCTCTTCTCTTCAAAGTGCTTTAGAAACAATGGGCAATGCATCTTCTCTGAGTCTTGCTTTAGTACTGACAGGTTAAAATTACCACAGGAGGAAACTTGGGTAACAAGTCCTCAAATTCATCCCTGGTATCTCCGTGGCACATCTAATAAAGTCCTGGTATGTTATGATGTACTGTGTTTCAGCCTGAATGTGGATAAAATGTTCTCAACAAAGGAAGTCCAAGTATTTGCTGCTGAGGGGAGCCAGCAAATTGACAGATCATACTGTGCTGGCACAGCCCTCAGTAAATCTCTGTATTGAGTCTGGATATGACAGCTTTTCATTAACTTTACTATTTCCCAGAAAGTTCACACAGGAGGGCTCAAACCTATTTTCCTTCTGTCCCAAAGGCTCCATGTGGCTGTGGCTCTGGCCTTAGTCTTGTGGATTTTTTTCTGTTTACTCCCCACCAATCTGGACAGTGAGAGAAAGTTACTGGTTTACAGTGCCTTTATAGCCCAGTGCTATTTTTGTGATTCTATATCAACTAAAATCCTTGAAGAGGATGTGGGAATTTTCTGTCCAATTTTCTTGACAAATATCTGTCACTTGGTTGGCCTACTCATTCCCTTCTTACTGCTTATGTAGCCTTCAGTTCTGCCCTGGAAAGAAATGGAAAACTCACAGAGGCAGGAGAAAGCTTACTTGTTAGTGCTTACATTTAGAAGCTGGGGGTGTGTTACACAATTTTTCAGCTTTGTGGGGAGCAGCTCATGATGTTTCTGCTTTCCTCAGCCCCTCACTCCTGTTCCTACCCTGTGCTTCATCATTGCTCCTTGGTTTTACTGCCAAGATTGTTAGAAAAGAACTTCTTGATGCTTTTCTTCTGTAAGACATAGCAGAGAGAGGGTTGCTTCTGTCTGTTGGGCCAAACCAGCTCAAGCATATGGATCCAGTGGTGCAATGCAAGGTAGCAAACTGCTTTGTTTGCTCCAAGCTGAACTAGCTCGCTCAGGCTGTTGAGGGCCCACCTTGCCAGGCCCTCTACAAATACACACGTGCCTGGTGATCCCTGACCAAAATGCTTGCAGCAGCTGCACATAACCAGAGACAACCCGCTATCAGATGAGAAGGGGATAGGTGGAATGGCCAGTTAGGCTGGTTGTGAAAGTCACCGAGTACTGGCTGCCTGTCACCCAGCAGCTAGACGCCCCAATGCCCATGCAATGATGTTGATGGTGTTGTCCTATAGGTAGGCACCAGTAGAAGCCAGAGGAGACATCAGTGATATTGCTAGGTTGTCAAAAAGAAACGAGTATGGTAAGAATATCTGTCACTTCAGGCATGGGTATGTGGGTGTTATTCTGTACCCACGTTCTCAGGTTGAGGATATTATTGGTAATTATATGGCATCAGTGACAGAGGTACTTATTTTTGCCTACATCTACATTTTGCCTAAATCTTTCTGATGAAGACCTCTCTGTGGTGACATATGGTGTCATTGCGTGTCAGACTGCAGAGCTCACCACTTTGAGGCAGGAAAGCATAAAATCTGCTTTTAACTGAAGCTAGTGCAGGCTGCATTGGGTTGCTTGGGTAGCCTTACAAAGAAAAATATAATGCCATGTCTGTGAGGCCATCTGCTTGTCTGCTCACAGGTGAGGGCTGGGTGTGTTGTTTTTAGTAGACCTGTTTTACCTTCAGGTGGGTGTCAGGCATCCATCAGCTGTGACAGTTGCCTCAGCAGCTCACTGCTCTGCCTGGGGCTATGCTCCCTAATTTGGATCTAGAGGGTTTCTCTAATTTTTTTTTTTCTTATTTCTATGACAGGATGAGTAGTTCTTGATCACAGTTCTCCATTTACATTGGTGTTGAGTTATAGTGACTGCGTGACAGGAAGTGTATGATCATGGTAGAGCATAGTATAGCTACAAACTACAAGCTGAATATAAGTCGGCCTTTGGGTTGCCTTGAAGATGGAATTCATGGAGATGGCTTGAGCAATTACTGCCCTTAATTCAGGCCACAACCTTTTTTCCAAAGGCCTTATCAATGCTGGAGGCAAAGCCAAGCAGATATAAATGTGGCCATGAGCTTGTAATGAATGCAGAAATTTGAAGTCACTAATTTTATTTCATGCAAATGTGTCAGGCTGTAAACTGCAGCAGGTAGATACTCCACCTGGCAATCTCTTCTGCAGGGGTGGCAACATTTGGAGCAGGAAAAAAGGACAACTGAAGGTCAGCATAATACACTTCATGTTATGAATTGGAAGCTTTTGTGCTGTAGAAAGGTGGATGAAAAGGTCTGCATTGTGGCTCGGGTTTTAAGCTTGCATAATGGGTGCCGCCTTTTTCCAGAAAAGCTGAAATTGATGTAATCTTCTGATAAAATGCTAAAAACTAAGGTCTTTGACCTAACAAACTGACAGCCTGTAGGAGTATCCCATGGGAGTCAGTGTTCAAGAAATAGGGCTTGCAAGATCAGGCAACAGTTGTGAATTTCGGTACTATTTGATGAGCCTGCCTTTAAGCTATTTAGCATTTATGTGTAGCTTCAGTCCTGGGGTAAGTTATGCAGCCTTATATCCTTGTATCTGCTGGCATTGTAAGAGTGGCCTGTAGTTGGTGATGGGTTACATTCCTGGAGTGCTTAGGACTCAGGGCATCAGGATGGTGCTGCCTCAGGCTGTAGACATCAAAGCAGGATGTCTTTATACATGCACTTGGCTTGATTTGGTTGGCTATAGGAAGGCTATATACACACATATGAGACTCTTCCAGGCTCTGTTAGAAAAGCTTTCACAGAGTATTTCTGGCCATGTTTTTCTTTGAAAGTTGCTGTGGAGCACTGGATTTCACAGGTTTATACTGCCTTGAATCACTTGTCTTTTTAAATATTGCATCTAGTGCAACACTGTAAACAAGTGAGCAAACAGCCATATAACTATGGCTCCCAGGAGAGAATGATCTGTTAAAAAGGAAAAGTGCTTGTTTTGTCACAGTTGAATTACTAATATTCCTATAAATTGCTTTGTTAGGATTGTGTAACATGTTTGGGAATGTGGCAATAAGAGATGTTGAAATGGGGAACAGACTTAGAGGAGTAGAAATGGAAGGAAGCCAAGCCAAAATACACAGCGAGCCTTTTCTAGAGACAGGTCAGCAATGATCCAAGCATATTCCCACAAAATGAAAGTTCAGAAGGGAACCATAAGCCATGGAAAATATTACATGCTCAACTTTTGTTACGAACCTCAGTCTTTTTGAGTTCACTGCAGAAAAAAACGTTCCTAGAGTTTAAAGCCCCTTCCTATTCTTTTCTTTTCCCTTTTTTCCCCCCCTATGTTTAAATATTTTTTGGGTTAGGCAAAAACTAAGGGAAAAATTAACTGTTTTTCTAACATAAGAAATTTTAACAGTAAAAATAATTCACCATTTGTAAAGAAGAAACATTCATTTCTCCTTGGGAGGAAGGCATCTCAAAGTAGAAAATTTTTATGGAGTACGTTTCCACTTGGCTTTTGTCTTAGGTTTAGGCGTGAAAATTACTTGCTGCCTTGCTGCTTTCTACCATCTTTGCCAATATAGACACCATCCCTCTCTAAAAACAGCTGCTCAGGCAGGGCCAGGTAACACCTTTGTGAATGGTGGTGGGGGATCCACTTGACCTAAATTCAGTATTTGCTCTCACCTGATCATTTTCACCGAGGAGCATCGTGCAAACAGTAATACAGTCTAGGTGTAGCTGTTACCTTAACTCAGACTGGCTGTTCCCACGTACACTTGGTCTGGTAGATGCTGTTTCTGTTTCAGACCTGAAGAAGTATCTTTATCAATGACCTGGATGAGGGGATCAAATTCACCCTCAGAAAATCTGCAGATGACACAAAATTAAGTGGGAGTGTTGATCTGCTTGAGGGTAGGAAGGCTTTGCAGAGGGAACTGGGTGATCCTTGTGGTCCCTTCCAAACCTGACAGATTCTGATTCTGTTTTAGCAGAGGACTTAGTAGTGTTGGCTTAATGGTTGAATCTGATGATCTTAAAGGTCTCTTCCAACCTAAAGGATTCTATGATCTGGACAGGCTGGAGCAGGGCTGAGGTCAATTATATGAGGTTTAACAAGGCCAAGTGCCAGGTCCTGCACTTGTGTCACAACAACCCCAGGCAATGCTCCAGGCTTGGGGAGGAGTGGCTGGAAAGGTGCCTGGCAGAAGAGGACCTGGGAGAGACCATGAGTCAGTAGTGTGCCCAGGTGGCCAAGAAGGCCGATGGCATCCTGGCCTGTAACAGAAACAGTGTGACCATGTCCCAGTTAGAAGGCAGAATTGTGTTTCCCCTCCCTTATCCCTTAGTTTTCCCAGGTAGAGAGATAAACAAAGGAAGGCAGGGGTAATGAAAGCTTTGCACCAAATGAAAGTTAATAAAAATGAAATATATTATTTAACAGGGAACAGAAAAGAAGGCAGCTAGGGGTTAACAGGGTAAAGGGATTATAAGGGGTAACAAAGAAAGGAAGGGTAAATTTCCAAAAAGTACAGAACCAAACGCTGCATTGAAGCTCCCTGGTACTGGATCTCGCTGGATTGAGGTGGACTGAAGCTGGATGAACAGTCCTTAGATGTGTATGAAGGCAGGGAATGAGTCTGGAGAACAGGCCCAAGTCCCAAGATGGCTGCTGCCGCACGCCAGTAGCAGCAGGAACAGCAGTGTCTCTTGCTGAAGGTCCCAGCAGAGAGAGGCAGGGCATGGCCTCCCTCCCCCTTTATAGACCCCAGCAGGAAGTCCCGAAGACAGGAAGAGGGGAGGGGGAATAGAACATGTCTCCGCCTCTCTTCATTCAGGCTTGCTCCTGGTTATAGATTTCAGATCTCCACCCACCAGGAGAAGCAGGAATTTCAAACCATCATAGACCAGCAGCAGTAGGGAGGTTATTGTGCCCCCATACTTGGCACTGGTGAGACTGCACCTTGAGTACTGTGTCCTGTTCTGGGCACCACAGGATAAGGAGGACATAGAGGTTCTGGAGTGGGTCCAAAGAAGGACAATGAGGTTGGTGAGAGGGCTGGAAAACATGCCTTGTGAGGACTGGCTGAGAGAACTGGGGTTGTTTAGCTTAGAGAAGACTGAGAGGAGACCTTATTGCTCTCTACAACTACCTAAAAAGAGGTTGTGGTGAGGCTGGTGTTGGTCTCTTCTCCCAAATTACTGATGATAGGATGCGAGGAAATGGCCTCAACTTGTGCAAGGGGAGGCTACTAGGAAGAATTTCTTCACTGAGAGAGTGGTTAGGCACTGGAAAGGGCTGCCCAGGGAGGTGGTGGAGTCATCATCCCTGGAGGTGTTCAAAAAACAAGTAGATGTAGCACTTGAAGCTATGGTCTAGTGGTTAGAAATGTTGGGAGGAATCTTGGACTTGATCCTGGAGGTCCTTTCCAACCATGGTGATTCTATGAAGGGCACATATACCACAAAAAGCTCAACCACTGCATCGGATGCTACATGCTGGCCTAACAAAAACTATTGCAGCTTTGCCTCCTCTTATTATAGCCCATCTCAAAAAAGCAAGATACCTCTTGTCAGCCAGCCAACCACCTGGTGATAATCTTTCAGCAGAAGGCAGGATGGTTTTGTTTGCTTGATTTGTGCATATATATATAGCCCATCTCTTATCTTTATTTTGAGTTATTTAGTATCCTAGTGGCTAAATGTTCTCCCATGTAAGGAATATTATCAATGATCTGTCTTCTGCAAGTACGTGTCCATGAAGACTTTGTGATATTTAGTTTGGCTTTCATTGTAAAACTATTGTTTGCTGTGTGCATATCTGGTATCAGTGTGTTGGTATCTAACCACAAACTAGATGCAAACCATGCTTTTCTTTTGTTTAGAAGCAGACAGAAAGCATTAGGAAAGATCAGAGAACAGCCTGCTCTACAACTCTGACACTACAAAGAGAAAAGACAACCTACCAGCACTAACAGCACCAAACTTCTGGCACTGGTTATGTTCCTAAATCAGGAACTAGACTTCTTAACATTATTAATGGAGAGAGATAGAGATGCTTCCTTTATTGAGAAGGGGATGTATAGCAGGAGTATAATTTAGATAAACCAGCTGAATCTAGGAGGTGCATCTGTCTCTCCCTTTCACTGTTACCTACAGGAAACCTGAAAGGCTTGTGGGAGGTATCAGCAGTTCGGTCATATGAATAGTCACCTCTGCCTCAATTTCTCAGTTAATAAGGAAATCCTGTACCACACTTGTTTGTGGGGGCTTATTACTGACCTTCAGAAAGCAGACTAGACGTCTTTGTGAGTTGTCCCTGCTCATGATCTCCCAAAAAGAAATAGGTCAGAAAGCCTCCTCCCCTTTCTGCCATCCGTGGCTGGTCAGGTTGCCCATCTCTGTTTTCTCATCCCAGTGATCAGTTATTCTGTTGGTCCAGACAGACCATTGTACATCATGATTGTGACTCCTTACAGTGTCATCTCTGTCCCAGCTGCTGCCACAAGGAACTTGGTGTTAACCTTGACAGAAAGCTCTTCTTCTACCAGCCATGGTAATTCAAATTTTACTGATGTATCTTGTTTACAGTTGCTGCTTTCTGTACCTCTTGGCTAGCCTTTTTTTCACTGTTCCTTAAAATATGATCTATTCCTGATTTTAAATTATATGGTCCCTAGTGTTCAGTATGTGATGTGACCATAAGGATTAGAGGTGTTTTTTCCTGAAAGACATACACCAAGAAGGGCTCTTTATTTGCCTGTTTGAATGACACACACTGCTCTGGAGCACAGCTTCCCAGATGCTTGCTGAGTCCATCATCCTATCACCTCTTCCAAGGAAAAAGAGATGAGCCGCCTTTATTGGAGCTCATGGAGAAGTGAACTAGATAACATGTGAGTTCACCTTTGCTTTTTTTGCCTGCAGATTCCAGTCCTGGTAACACACACAGCTCATGGAGTATGAATTATATGAACTGGCTGTTCATGTGGAAAACCTATATGGCCAAAGCATTCTGACAACCCACAGCTCCTGCTGGGTGAGTTACGAGTCTGTCTTAAGGGAATGAGGGATTCAAAACTCCCTGTGCAGGTGAGTGTAAATCTCTTCCTCTTTTCATGGTTTTAGCTTTGCTGGTAGTTTTAATTTACATTTACAAGCATTTACTGGAATGAAATGAGAGTCTCAAGGTGCTGCCGCATGGTTCATTAACCCCAGGATTTTTGAAAGGCTCTTTCCTTGCTGTGGTTTCTCTGTCTAGCTTTGCTCACTGAAGTGATCCTGAACCTGCTACCAGTCTTTCCTGCATCCATGGTGTAAAGGGGATGTGTAGCAGGTGTCAGTTCGCGTTGGGAACAATACCTCCTGGCTTCTGAGTCATGCTCTAAAGCCCAAAGGGCTTTAAAGCTTTGCATTGTTTCCTCCAGTACCAAGCCTTTTCCAAAAGCAAGAATTCTGAGTATATTAAACTCGAGATTTTTATTTACTTTTTTATAATAGGAATGAGTTGAAAATGTTTGTGTTGTGTAATCATAAAAATTCTGTGTTTGTTTTTTAAAAAGCCTAGAAACTAGAACCCTGAGAACTGTAGTACAGCCCATAATGAGGAGATGGGAAGATGATTGGTTAAAATTAGTCTCCCCCTGAGCTTCTGGCAAAGGATTGCAAAGTATAATTTATGCAGCAGACTTTCTAATTCACCAGGCTTCAATAATGTAGTAAAAATACATTAGTAATGTAGATATATGTGGCTGAGTTTAACTGCCTGTGTTGAATTTTTCTGAAGGAAAAAAAATCCCTTTTGCTTCAGCAAACTATGAAGGTGATCTTAAGGATGAAGTCTAAAAGAGGTATTTTAGCTTGATCAACTGAAAGGAAAAAACCTTTTGTCTCCGCAAGCCAAAAAAATTGCCACGAGCAGTTGCCACAATGTCTACTGAAGATCAAACCCAAATCTAATCTGAGATGCTGGAGTATTGTTGCCTGCAGTCAGTGGACCTCATGTCTTTGTTATTGCAGGCTGTAAAACACAAACATTTGGCCTGCATAGGTAGACGCAGAGCAGTGCTGGTGCCAGGACTGCTCTACGGTTTGTGGGACCGTGCCTGACCTAGTGAAGAGATGTATTACCTCACTGTGTTGGGCAGCCAGGTACAGTAAAAAATTACAAGCTTCAGTGCATATAAGGCTTTTAACAGTTCACAACAATGTTTTTGTCTCTCGCCCAGAATGGCTGAAATTGCCTCAGTGTACTTTCACACTTACAAAGCGTAAAATCGTTGGTAGCTGGTGCCAGGTTGTGTTGCCAGGTCCTGTGGCCGGTAGAGGAAGGGACCCTCTCAACATTCCTCTGGGGTCCCCTTAATATGACCTTGCAGGCCGAGCTGCTCCTTGGTTTGCCCACCTGTGGTGAGTCACATGGTTGCCCAGAGCCCATCTGCCTGACGACGTGGCAGCCACTGCCAGGGCAGTTTGCCCACATTGCTACATGCTTGGAGCCATCTGAGGACGGACAGTGTAACTCTGCATAAAGCCCTTCCTGTGGGGCAGGGATGCCATGTGTGGTTACTAGCAACCCCTTCTCATGACAAGTAAAATTGCTTATCAGCAGAAAACAGAAAGTTGTCACAGCAGGCCACCTATATAGCCAGACATACAGGAGTATGTACTTTGTCAGCCTCATGTAGCGCTTGTGGAGAGAGGTTTTGGAGTTGCAAAGTGTTCCTGTTAGCCAAAAAATAGGCGAATTTGTATTCTGTGCAAGGCTTCTGGTTTTGGAAGGCAATCATTCATTTTATTTTAAGAAATATTTTGTTTAGCCCCATGTTTTGCTTTCTGGAAATGTCTCAGCAATCATGCAAACATTCTCAAATTTCATTGCTTACTATGAAGGCTCAAGCCTTTGCTCCACCCAGAGTAAGTTGTCTTTTGTGCTGCTGAAGTCAGTAACACTATATACGCTTGCACATCTGCTGAGTATCTTGTCCACAAGTATTTGCAATAAGCTGGCAGTGATATTTATTTCACGGAACAAGATATCTTCTTTATTCCTTTGTATCGTCCAAGACACAGCCATCAAGATCTGCTTCTCATTGTCTGTGTTTTGAGTCTGTGCTCACATGAGAGCTGTCTCTGAATAGGACCAGAGAATGAGGCTTCTGGCCAATAAATTAATATTTTAGAAAAGGATATATCAGGCAATGTAAACTGCCCTCACAAGGAAAGTTTACATGTCTAAAATGTCTAATACTTTTTAATCTTCTGCTTCCCCACATAATGCCAGCTTTCTCCAAGAGAATCAAGCTTCCTAGGCCATCCCTTCTGACTGTACATTATTCTTATGTATCTAGCCAGGAGGCAGACTGTAGTTGCTGGCCTGTCTCAACTGCATATGTCAGGTAATTAGTAGTCTCTGTAAACAATTCACAATCAGCTAAAAGATTTTTGTTTTAATTGTATGCGTGACAAATGAATACATTAATCTTTAATCTATTTCTAGCAGTTTCATAAGCAGCAGAGGAGCTAACAGTAAATATATTATGAATTACTCTCAATCCTGCAATCCTGGAGTTTGTGAAGAACTCAGTTTTACTTTACTTCCTATATCCTGCTCTTTCCAGACCTGAATGAAACATCACACACCAAGGTGATTGTGACTGTGCTCAGCTGGGAAGCAATACTGAAAAGAGTGTGACTAGATGTTCTTGGTTCCACCTACATTCACTACCATGCCCAGACATATTTTTTCTCCTCCTTTTGCTCACGCTGCCTCTCCACTGGGGTTTGTGAAGTTCCTTTAGAAAGTAGCCCATGCTGCGGTTGCTAGAGAAATGCTATTTCTCTCCAGATTCATGGTTTGCTATTTTTTTAGCATGTAATAATACGTGCATGCCTAGGGAGTCACAAAAACCTAAGGCCTCTCATTATATGTTCCTCTGCCCCTGTCACTGATGCACAGAATCTAAATGCTGGCAATATGTTATTTATTCTCATGAAACCTTCAGTGCCACACTGTCTTTCACTTCAAACGTTGTTTTTTTATTTTTCTGCAATATCTCTGTGGCTCATGTCCTTGATTAGTTTGCTCTGAAAAGTTGCTCCAATTCCCACAGTACCTTTTGGAATCTAAAACCCGCGCAGGAGTTAAAAATACAGAGCTCTGCATTGCATTCAAGACCAGAGTAATCAACTCATAGAAGCAGCTTCATTAGAGACAGCTGCCTCTGGCATGAGGACTGTGGTTTGAATACTGTATATGTGCATTGGCCTATGCCCATAATGCTTTTTGCTGTCTCACCTTCTGATTGTATTTGCAAGAACTGATAACGCTTTTATTTTTTAGCATTAGTGGCCTGTTTCTAAGACTTTTATTATACAGGATTTCAACAAGTGATAGTCCCAGGTATGTTGCACTGGAGGTTAACACTCCTTACCTACGTAAACTCAACTTACCAGGTTTTTAAAATATCATTTAACTATATTGACACTGTTTTCCATAAGACAGCTTATTTATAATTCTGTGAATATGAAGTAATGTCATTCAAATCACAGCTGTCACAAAACATAATAATCAAATTGTGATCCAGTGTCTGTCATTACCCTCAGCTAGTTTATCACAGCTATTAAATATAGAGTTTATACATGAGATCATATATTATATTCCTTAAGGAGATCTGAATCTTGACAAGAGTAATCTAGAACCACTACCCAGAGTACACAGGAACAAATACTCTCAGGCCAAACTTGTACCATAGATTTAACATTTGTTTAAATGTGTTTGTGTGTGCAATTTCAGACTGTTTTCATTCTGCCTTTTCTCCTGTAAGTTTTTTTTTTATTATTTTTATTTTTTTTAAGAAGTTTTCTAATATTAAGTAACAGAGAATAATGGAGTGTCTATGGTATTTCCTTACTTGCTGGCAATTTGTCTCTTCCTTTGGTGTACTCCTGCTTACACTGGTTTACATCCTGTGGAACTTGGTCTGACTGCAGGATGCCACCAGAGGAGGCAGTCCTACTTCCCCTCCATTCCCTGTCATGCACAACCTGGTTATGGTAAAGGGGTGGTAAATGCCTGGTCAAGGTAGGAACTGGTTCAGTGAATGGATTCAACACCAGACTAACACCCCACAACAAGAAGTAGCTCTGTGGGAGATGAGAGAGCTGGACTGATGGAGCTGGAGCAATGCATGGGAGGATGGCAGATGCTGCAGCCCCAAAAGGGGACAAATTACAGCAAGCCAGCTTTTATGCAGATCTGCGCTCTATATTCTTCCTCCTTATAAAAATGTTTCCAGTTTTCAAGGTTTTCTCATCCTCTGCAATATAAAGTCTTTAAATGAAATATACAATCTGATGTGTTTTCAACCCTAGAACAGGTTTTCCATTTCCACCGGCATTTGTAAGCTTTTTTATTTCTCAAGACTTTATTTCTCCTTACAGGGAATTATCTGCCCTGTGTATACCTTAAGTTTTACCCATCTGTATTCCACAAGAGCCAACTTTGATTGCAAAATCTTTATTTTAGATTCGGATATCACATTAATCAGTGTAGTCATGTCCTGTTTGTAATAATCACCTCATATTAATCCAACATAATATTCCAGTCAGTGGATGTATCTAGCTCTTGAATTCTGATAGCCTTTCCTTTCTGTAGGTGAAATTTCTTTTATTCAGAATGTCTGCACTTTGAACTAGTCTTGGGTATATTCTTTCCCTTTTCACAGACTGATGTAAAAATGTCTGGTTTTCCTTCAGCCAGATAAGTTTTTCCAACAGCTGGACACTGCATGACTGTGCTTTCTCCCATGCGTGCTCCTTACCCTCCTGCAAGGTTGTGCTGTTCACAGACTTTCTAGCATGAGTACACTGAGTTTGCCCGTGCTGCTTGCTGTCTGAAGGTCTTCCCACCAAGATCCAATGGGTACATCCAGTACATCTCATTAATTTTTATGTTTCTATCCAGCAAGTTTTAAAAAGTTTTGGATTTCTGTTCCCTGTTAAAACACCAACGTGACTAAAAGACTTTGTAAGCAGTCCAGACCAAAGTGTTTGACTGTACAAACAACATCCTTCATTTTTTTTTGTAAAGTTATAAATACTAAACATCTCTCTAATGCCTAAGAGGCAGAAAAAATTACAAAACTATGACTACGTTATGCTTTCTTTCCTTGGTGGTGGGGTGTTTTGTTTTGATTTTTTTTTAAGTCTATGCCTTGTCATTAAAAGTATATGTCCCTGTTCAAAGCTTCTTTATTTGTTTCACTCTTGGAAAGTTCAGGATGCAAAAGAGTCCATGTTCCTTGCACGCTGGTATTTGGTGGTGTGTTTTGGTGTGTCGTGGGGTTTGTTTGTTTGTTTTTGGGTTTTAAATTTTTCTTTTAAAATACTTCTTTTCTATCTCTACCCAAACTCTGCTAATTCTAGAGGGGGTGTTAATATAACTAAGAAACATAAGAAAGGACCTGAAGAAAGGGAAAGAAAGCAGAACATGTCTGCCTTTGAAGGTTCCAGGTCAAAACTCTGTTACTAAACTGGTTCTTCTAGACTCCTGTATTTCAGCCCAAGCCCTAACGGCTGGATAGTCTTACAACTTCTAAAAGAATCTGGTAGCTCTGTTATCGATTTGTGGAGCCAAAAAGCCAAAAATTTGCTTATATTTGCCTCTAAATTTGCAGGCATCTGATTAGCTTTCTAGGAAGGAGTGTCACAGCTTTTCCTAAGGACCAAATAAAAACTGAGCAAAGATTTAATTGTTCAGCTTCCTGTTAACAGCACTCACATAGCTGGTGCTTGTGTCTATTACTATATATTATGCCTTTAAAAAGTGATTTGAAACTAGTAAAAATAAAGGTAGTTTCCATAAAGTGGTACTCTTCTGCTTTTCCACTGAACAGACCCAAAAATACTTTGGCTTATGTTAGATAACACAATGAAAGGGAAAACGCTTTTTCTTTGATCCATAGAGTTTGAACTGCAATCTAAACCAGATGGAAAAATCTATGCAGATAATTTTCCTTTCTTTTGACCATTGAGGGCCATCAATCCAATCACATGAGCTCAGAGAGCCCTTGAACAGCTATAGCATATTTACAAAATGAGTTGGACTGAGAATTTTATTGTTTGAACACAGTGGCTGCATGGAAATAATTTAACAATATACCTATCATATTGTCTAAGGAAGGGCTGAATTGTATAAAAGACTTTTCACTCCAACATGGATCTGAGGCAGGGTGGCTGGGTCCAGGAAATAAGGAAATTTTTTTTAAATTCATAGTTTGACACACTTTATTTGCCCTAAACACTATAGGCAGTTTGGTGCTTCAGTGTCTGCTGTATTTTATAATTTTGTCTTGTCCTACTGCAAACAATTTTAATAAAATGTGTATTAAATTAATCCCAGTTTTACTGAAAGAGTTTCAAAAGAAGAAAAACCAAATTATAAATTGAAGTGAAACAATCCTGAAATACAATAAGCTTGTAACAGACTGTTTATCGGACACATATGTTCCACCTTTAGGTTTTATATGCTGAATAGATTTTGTACAGATGCATTGACGCTGCTGAAAAAATACTAGTAGAGAAGCAAAAATATACTGATATGTAAATGCTTAAATCACCTAAAAATCATTCTTTAAAATGTCTCCATTTAAGACTGGTGTACACTGGCATTTATTTTTACTTTCTTAGCACTTTGGTTATTTAGGTATATGTTTACTGCACTGAAGCTAAAATCTGTAGCAGTGTTCTCATTGTCAGCCTCCAGTCAGCAATGAAAAGCAAAGTCTCAGATTGCTTTGGTTGTGTCCAGGATCCCTCATCAATCACCAACATCCTAAAGTCAGACCCTGAGGTATTTACACAGAATGGCACATCACAAGATCCATAAGGAAAG
The DNA here is from genome assembly GCF_000691845.1 of Merops nubicus. NCBI lineage: Eukaryota > Metazoa > Chordata > Aves > Coraciiformes > Meropidae > Merops > Merops nubicus. Next base: position 550 of record NW_008602573.1, on the reverse strand, counting down.
TTTAGGAAAGATAATTTTATGGAAAACTTTTCTATAAAGGGGGACTTGCTCCAAAGCTGTTGATGCCTGCTCTGTCTCTGCTGTAGCTATCTGGCCTCACCTGTAATTTTCTGATTAAAGATTCTACCAGTAAAAGCACTTTCTCCATTTCAGTCTCAGGTGTGGATTTCTCTTGGTTTTGGTAGTGACTGGCAAAGGGACATGAACTCTGTTTTAACAGATGAGCCCACTGAAGGTAGGGAGACTGTAGGCTTATGCTGCTGCAACTCCCCTGTTTTCAGTGGATTTATTGCAAAGCTGGCATGAGCCAATGCTGGAAAAGATTCATGGCCAGACACAATCCCTCATAGTGAAAATACTATGGTTTGATCAAATATTTTCTGTGGTACGGCTGTTTGTTGGCAGCACGCAGACTTCAGATCTTGGAGAGCTGATCAGAGGCAGGCAGATGTCTTACATTACAGAAACCGCCATGCTTGGTGCTTCAGGGTGGCATCTATTGTCTTTGCAGAGAGAAAAAAAATGCCACGGCAGATGAGGATTGGGTTAG
>NW_008602572.1:0-20360 GCF_000691845.1 Merops nubicus | reverse complement strand
ACCTGGCGCCTGCTGGCCCTGGGTGAGAGCCCACCCCTGCCCTGGCGCCCTGCTTCCTGCCCTGTGCTTAGGCCTCTGCTCTCCTCCTCAAGAAAACAATCGACTCCAGCAGCTGAGAGTCCAGGACAGGGCTAACAAGCTTGTCGGCCAGTGTGCATCTGGAGAGAAGCTCAGCTTGCTGCTGTACTGCAAATATTGTGTGTTTCTTACCTGTGATTTGTGTGAGCTCCAGCTCGAGACTGAGAGGAACTCCCTGAATCACTAAGCCTAACTTTTTTTCTCTTAAAATTATTCCTACTTGGAACCTTCTCCTGATGCTTGTTCCTTTGGTATCTAACAACTCTGAATTGTAAAATGTTGTCTCTAGCTTTCCCCCCTTAGTATTCACAATTCCAATATGCATGTGAAGGAGTGAGTCTCTCCCTTCCACTGCATGTTAGGAAAGTAAAGTTTTCATTTTGTGAGGTGATTTCTCTCAGCTCTGTTTAGTTGGAGTGTTGGAACTCTCTTATGGTGCCTTGAATTACACTTTGGGCTGCAGTCTCTGTGAACAACAAATAAGCCCAAGCACTTCTTCATTATTTTTGATTTTGATTCACATGCTGCTAATTCTTAGGTGACTTAGCTTGCATTTTCTTTTAAACGTGAAGATGTTTTCAACTTAGATCTGCTGCTTCAGTTCTCAAGACCATTTAGGTGATCTAATCTGTTTTCATATTGACAACAGATTCTAATGTTGCTAGTCCCTGTACAGTATTGGTTTTGTGGAGGGATCATGTCTTAAGTTTCTCCAGACTTGGACTTTATCTCTGCATGTGGCTTGTCCCAACCCAGCTTCTCCTTCTTAACTCTTCATTTAGTATGTTATCCCATGGACAGAGGTCCAGACAACAGCACCTTGTCTCTAGAGGAAAACAGAATAGTTTTAGGAAAGAGAGATTATCTTGGAGCAATCTGCTTGTGGGTAAATCCCAGTCTTGTGTTATCCCACTTCTCACTTTCTCCCTTCTCTAATCCTCTGCGGTGTGTTAGTCTTGCCCTTGCAGCCTGATGGTTGTCCAGCCCTGTTGCCCTTTGCTAGCTGTGAAGGCTGCTTAAATGACTCTCCCCCAGCTTCAGTCCCTTTCAAGTTTGTGATTTTTATTAAGTATTCCCAGAGTGAGTATTACAAGGTATGTGATTTTTATACCTGCATTTTGATTCTTAGCTTTTTGGGGTTCTTCCCCTCATTCTGATAATCCTACCTACTGAATATTTAAATCAAAAGCATTAATTCTAGGCACGTTTTTAGTCTCCATTTCCCAGATATATTTTGTCTTTCCCACCTTTTTTATTTATATAGGTTAACCACCCCCTTTTTTCTTTGTGGTGTTTTTTTTTGTTCTTGTTTTTTGTTCTGTTTGGTCTTGTGGTGTGGGTTGTTTGGGTTTTTTAGGGAGCTAAGACTGCACAAAGGTTATTGTTCTACTTGCAGTTATGGTGGCTCTGCCAAAAAAGTGAATCAGTCACTCGGGACCGGCTGCGGTCAGGCACAGCTCTGCAGCCTTTTTTGAGGAAGGAACTGAAGGTATTTGGAGTGAAAGTTGATCTGTGGCACAGCTTAAGCTAAGCTGATGACCTAGAAAAGAAAAATCACATGAGCAAGTGGAGAGGGATTGGAGCAAGGTTTAGTTAGCCCTAGTGAGGTGCAGGGTCTGTGGATAATCCACGTAAATTGGAGGAGTGTATGGTCTTTTGTTGCACAAAAATGACTTCTGTGTTACAGCAGGTAGTTTCTTTTGAAACTAAACTAGCTAATTTAGCTATCCCTAGTGGTGAAGAGTAATCTGTGGATTGTATATGGATAAACAATATGCAGTCCTGTGGGACACAGGAGGTATCCTATGGTAGTGGAAGTCCACTTAATTTTCTTTTCTATACGTTGCTTCTCAGAAGCCATGTGTTTTGAAACATGCTTAGAAAGCTCATCAACAGAAGCTTCAATTAATGGGTTAAAATAGGTTTTCTAAAACTTCAGAGTTCTTGCTTTCCCAGCTGCCTTAGCCAACTTGTGCTGCAGCTCTTGTACTATTTCTAGAAGTGCAAAGTGAGGCCTTTGTGGGACCAGTGCCATAGGCTTTGATACACAGAACAGTGAAAGAGCTGTGATGTCCCAGCTTTAATCTGCTTCCAAAATCAGTGGACTCTTGAGTCCTTGGTTGTACCAAGAACATGGTACCTACAGTCTCTTCTCCAACAGCACTGCTGCTGTTGCCATAACTAACAAACTGAGTATGATGGTGTCAGTGGTAGTTGATGCTAGTGAGCCCTGGCACTCCAGGTACTCCCCGTGGTGCTGTGCTTCTCTCTGCAGGAAGCTGGCACAGGACCTGCTGACCACTGCTGCCCATAGCTGGCACAGAGCAGCCCTTGCCCAACAGGGAATGGGGTTGGGTTAGTTCATTCTCCCCATTTCACCTCATTTTCCTTGACTTGCTGTTAGCTCAGCTGCTAGCTGTAGCTAGTGATGTGTGTGTTCCATTTAAGAGGCTTAACATACTTTTGTTTGTTTGTTTGTTTTAAAATTGTAGAGCATGAAGACTTTTTAACAGTAGCAGAGTCTCTGAAGAAAGAGTTTGACAGCCCAGAAACCTCAGACCTGAAGTTCCGTGTGGATGGGAAGTACATCTATGTGCACAAAGCTGTCCTGAAAATCAGGTAGCCAGCATGTTTCACAGCTCTCATGTGTGCAGGGTGACCTCTCAGTGTTGCATCTAAGAGGGGGAGAAAGTTAAGGGTTGGAGAGGGACCCCTGAATCCCTAATACATAGCATCTATATATCCATAATCACTTTAAGTGTTTGTAAAAAGCTGAATCAAAACTCTGTCTTAAAATGGTCTATGTTCAGTTTTCCCTAAGCCTGTTTGCTGTTCCCAGGATAATAAATCCTGTTCAGTTGTTCTGATTGCAATGTTTACACAGACATTCCTATAGCATAGATCAAGTAAGAGTTTTGCCTGGATCTGTGAGAGCAAGAATGCCCACAGTACCAGGAACCAAACCGTGGGCTGCTGGCTGTGATGGGGTGTGGTGGAATGTCTGTGGATATTGCAGAGTGCCCCGTGACAGATTTCAGGGGGACTGTAATGTAACATTCATGTGTTCATGTAACAGTCTTCCAGATGATGTCTTTGTCTCTTAGGTGTGAACACTTCAGAACCATGTTCCAGTCATACTGGAATGAGGATATGAAGGAAGTGATAGAGATAGACCAATTTTCTTATCCTGTGTATCGTGCCTTTCTTGAGTACTTGTATACAGACAGTGTTGACCTTCCGCCTGAAGATGCAATAGGTATTGCTTCCAGTCCCATTCTGATAGACAGCCAAACCCACAGACACTTAGCTGGGGGTGCAGAATAAATGTGTTTATATTATAGAGGCTTCTGGTCTGCCCTAGAACGGGTTTCACTGGTGGTTAATCAAGCTGTCTTTGAAATACTGTTGTAGCCAACTTACTACAGCAAGTGTGGCACAATTAGAAATAAACGGAGCAGTTTTTTCAAGCTTGGGAGAGAAACTATTTCTCTGAGTTACAAAACATGCATGTTTTACTAAATGGAGTCAGTTATTGCTTAGGATGATATCAGGGGAGCTCTAGCTGGGGCAGCTCAGCCAGCAGAGCAGAGAGCACGCTGTAACCCAGGCACAGATGTGTCTCATGGTGGCTTTTTGCTCCTCTCGTGGTGCCTGTTCTGTGACAGCTCTGCTCTCACAAGCAGGTACACAAATCAGCAGAACAGCTTGTGTATTTACAGAGGTTAACTGCATTGTAGCACAGGGGAACAAAAGGCCTTTCTTCCTGTGAAATACATTTTCCTGCAGAGTGACCTGGTTGCAGGCAGCAGGTTAGAGACACGTAGGAGGTGGCCCAGGGAGTGCAGATGTGCCCTGGGAGCATGAGCTGCTGCTGGGGAGCAGGGGTCATTGCAAGAGACTGAAATGATGGCTTTTTAATTGCAGGGCTTTTGGATTTGGCTACTTCGTACTGTGAAAATAGACTGAAAAAACTGTGCCAGCACATTATCAAGAGAGGAATTACTGTGGAAAATGCATTTTCATTGCTCTCTGCTGCTGTCAGATATGATGCAGAGGTAAATTCTAAACTTCAATCTCTTAAATAGTGGCTGCTCTCTGACCTAAGCTATGGAGAAAAGCAGCCAGTTTTGTTCTCAGATAAACTCTCTCTTGCTGTCAATAATACTGTTTGCTGTTTTCAGAATTAGAGAGTGTTAGACTTAAAAAACCTGTATTTGCCTTGAAAGACTTTTTTTATTCCCCATAAGCCAGTCCTGGGGTGGTGAACTGGTACACAGATACCTAAAGACAACTCAAGGCTACAGGCTGAGACTTGGTGTCTGTAAATGTTTGCATTGCTTCATTTGGTGGTGAAAGGGTATGATGCTGTGCCAAGCTTCAGGAGTTACTGCTCCATGGGTGGGGACTGTGGCAAAAAAAATCAGAGGATGAAAACACTAACTGTGAGTCAAGGGAAGGGTTTAAATGCAGAGCAAAATCCCTAACCTTACAAAAAGCAGTCCTGTAAGCCTTAAGCTACTTCTTTGCAAGGCTGTGTGTGATGTCCTGTGGGAGCAGGTTTGGGTAGGTAGGGGTGCATTTGGGTTGGTTTTGCTGCTTATATTTTGCTGCTTATATTTTGGTGCTTCATCCCCAGCCACTGGCATGCAGACAGATGCCTTAAGTCATTTCAGGGCCTTGCTGTGTGTTGCTGCTTTGATGCACCTTACCCAAAGGGCTGTGTTGGGGGCTGCATTGTGGCTTCAGCTCCACAATTTCTTCAGTGGGAGATACATGGAAAATAGGAAGATTTCCATATTTTAGCCTTAAAAGATTGTCTGCTGGATGGATCTTCAGCGTGTGATTGATTCCACATGCAAAGGGTGGGAGTAATCCAACAGCTCTGCCTTGGCTGTGCCTCACTAGCTGGATGAAGTCTGAGCTGTAGGCTTAAATGCTGCACGGAGGCCTGGGCAGGTACACTGGGGTCTGGTTTTTAGTGAGAAGTGGGGTTTGCAGTAATGCCAGGCAGGGCCTTGGTGCTGCTTGGGCAAGGTGGTTCCTCTGAGGGGCTGTGCCTCTGGAAGACAGCAGGTAAAAGAAGCTGCTTCACTGATTTAAAATTACCTCCATGACATGAAATTCTCCTGTGCTTTCTTCTGGTGACTGATTGAGCTGACAGTGGCTGGAATTAGGTCAGGTCTGGCTTGATGTAGCTTTTACAACAATAATTGGATGTACCTGGTGCCTTCATTCACTTAAATCTATATTAAGTACAGTTTGCTGGGAGTGCATCCATCACAAATGAAATCTGCCTTTTTTTATACAGAAGGTAAAATTTTCTGAAGTTACTAATATTACAATATCTGTTTATTGTATGCTTCTGTTGCATTGACTTGGAATATGATTTTTTTTTTTAAATAAAGCAGTGCAAAACACTTGAACGTGTATGATGTAATTTTGTTTAAAATGCTAGTTCATTCTGCTGCTTAAAGAAGAAACCCATCCGTGCTCAGTTCTAATAAGCCTGTCTTTTTCTGTTGCACAGATGCCACCCAAGTCAAGATCTGCAGCTTCAGAATGCCTGGTTTTAGGCCAGGATGGGTGTTTATATTACTGTTGTGTCAAGAACTCCCCCTGGCACACATTGCTCTAGCTCTCAGTGTTCCCTTAAGTGAAAAGCTGAGCACCAGGCAGTCCCACCTGGCTGAGGGAGCTCTGCAGGCCTGTCGTGCCCTGGGGAAGGGGCACTTTACCCCCTCAAACGTGGTGTTGGGAGCAAATAATCCCAGGGGGAAGTGTTCTGTGGCCAACCTTGTATTGGCAGCGACTGTGGCTGGGTTTTTTAGACCTTTCTCTCTGCCATCCTGTGGGTGCAGTGATGGTTGTGAGGCTTTTCTAACCATTAAGTGGAAGGTGCTCCCAAGTAGACTCGGATATCTAGGGTCCACTTTCTGGAAGGATTGCTGTGCTGTGTTGTGCCACAGCACTTTTGGAGCCCTCAACTAAGCAGGCAGTCAAGCAACCACACGTGTAGATTTGGGGTTCTGTTACAGAACAGAAAAGAGCTAAATTTCCTTAATGCAGAGTCTTGGTTATCTGTCATTACCCCAGGGTCTCCTGTTTGCTTTGGGTTTTCATACCTCTCAGCAAATGCAGATGGAACTCAAGTGAGAAAACTTTGGAAGAATATTTAGCTATTGCTTGGAACAGCTGATTTCTGTGACTGCAGCTGCGTAGTGAGGAGAAGTGAGGAGAAATGAGGAGAAATGAGGGTTACTGATTCCCCTGTCACCGCGGTGTGTGGGTGGAATTAGCCTGTTGCATTTACAGGGTGGCTGAGGGGGGAGGGAAATACTGAGAGCCACTGGGTTCATGTCTGTGTCCACTTCTCTGGAAAAACAAAGCATGGCCAGGCCTCTGTGCCTGAATTTGATGTTTTTGTGATGGAAGCAAAGATAATAAATGCTTTGCTCTTCTTTTTTTTTTCTGTTTAGGACTTGGAGGAATTCTGCTTTAAGTTCTGTGTCAATCACCTGACAGAAGTGACACAAACTACAGCATTTTGGCAGCTGGATGGTCCCCTGCTAAAGGAATTCATTTCTAAAGCCAGTAAATGTGGAGCCTTCAAGAACTGAGGTGAGGCTGTGAGTAGGGGGGCTGCTGGGGCTCCTTGCAGTTGCAGCAGGGTGTTGTAACTGTGGGGGTCCCAGTGCAAACCAGTGTTTCCTGTGCTCCAGAGTGGACTGCTGTGAGAACATCAGGCAAGGTCCTCACGGGGGTTTGGCAGAGCTGGATGGTGGAGCCTGCTCAGGGGTTCAGCTGGATAGAGGGGCTGCAGCAGGCACTGAGCAGTGCTGAGGACTTGCCTTTCTAACCCCTGCTCTAGCACCACCTGCCCAGGCTTTCAGCTGGATCCTGGGGGCTGGAGAACAGTCTGCCCTGAGCCACTGCATGGTGCTCCACCAGCCTGTAGGTCACAGGGAGGTGGAGGGCGTGGATGTCCCACTGCATTGGCGTGGGTGGGCATGACTCTGCCATCTGCTGTGTGTCACTGTCCACCTGTATGCCCTCCTTGGAAAGTGGGCAAACAGAGTATGTCCTCAGAGCCTACACAGGTGGCTCTGAAGGGGTAACCAGCAGATCTGTCTTTGGGTATACCTTAAAATAAGTTGTAACGTGTACTTTGTGTAATCCCTTCCAGCAATATTTATAGTGATTAATGGAAAAAAATTCCCTCGTGGTGACTCCATTGGTTCCCTTGGAGGGGAAGGGATACAGTGTTCTAGAAGTGGGGGGTTTGCATTTAAGTGTTGTATAAATTGAAACTACATGTAATAAAATTCACCTTTTTTTATACCTGTTTGTTAGCAAACTTCTTTTGGACTTCAAAGACAAGGAGTTCTGCAGATCTCAGCTTGAGGTTATGACCACTGAGAATGGTGTGCTGTGGATGGAGACCAGGGAGCTGCTGAAGTGTGAGGTGGGGTTCAGTCGAGGCTGGGCTGACAGTGCTGCCTCACGTGTCATCAGTGCGTGTGAGGACCTGTTCTGGGTCACAAACTCCAGACTAAAGGTTGGGGTTGGAACAGAAGCATCCAGGACTTGTCCTCTATGCTTGTCACTAATCCAGACTGCTGCTGTCAGGGGAAAAGTGCTCACGTGAGCTGTTGTGTGGGGACAGGGGCTTTGTTGCCAAACCCCACATAACATGGAGCCTGGGGTGAGCACTTTTGTTTTGGGGGTTTCTAGGCAGAGCAGCTGGGAGGGGCATGCAGGCAGCAAAGCTGGTGTGTTGTTCTGTGGGCACAGTGGTGAGTTCTACCCTGAGACCTCAGACGTTGAGAAATAAAGGTGCAGAACAAGCCTGGGTTTATTTTTGCTGTTCCTGGGAAGAGCAGAGCTGCTTTACCAGGGTGGCTGTGGGGCCTGTCCTGAGAAGGGGTGAGGGCAGTGGCTGCTGCTGGCCCTGCCCTGTCCCCAGCAGGTGCAGTCAGGGGTGTGACAGCAGCTCCCCACTCAGCACCACACACTCAGCTTTCTTAAAAATGGTTTATTTTGTTAACTTACCCTCTGGTAGCTAAACAATGCTCTTCTGTATTCAAACAGTTTTTTAAAGACAAAAGATGTGGAAGTCCTATCCTTTCTTAAGGGAGAAAGGAGGATAGAGTCCCTTGTTTGATCCCTTGTAGATGGTGCTGAGTGTGTGAGGCTCAGCAGCCCTGGTCTGCCTGCAAACCCCACCTCACCACTGCAGCAGAACCAGGGACACGTCAAGCAATCAGGACTCATTTAATAATAAAAAATCCCAAACTCCTGTTTATAAGTCAGAAGGCTTCTTTGAGTGCAAGTTCTGCTCCTTTATCTTCTTTGGAAAGTCAAAGCAGCACTGTGGTCCTCTGAACGTGGCAGTCTGGCCAGTGCAGCAGCCACTGCACACAGTCTGGAGAGGGCTCCCACTGCTAAAGTGGCTTTTAACAAGTGCTCTGTGGCAGCTGATGCTCCCTTGTCTTTGAGGAGGAAAAAGAAAGTCTTGCTGAGCTTTAAAAAAAAGCTAAATCTGGTGCATAACACTCATTGATTCCACGCTAAAATTTAAAGAAAGGGAGGACTTAAAATTATTGCAACAGTGAGGTATAAAAATGAGTACAACACCCAGTCCTTGCCTGTGTCCCTGTCTCAGGGAGGAGGGGAATTACTTAGACACCAACCAGACGTGCTCCATGGTTTCTGTCCTTAGAAAATCCTAAGGACTGACAGGATTACAGGGCTGGGAGCGACTCGGACGCTGTGCTGGACGTGCTAGCAGAGTTCTCTGGGGTAGGAAGGATGACTTCTTTTAAGTCCTGCAGCAGCTCAATCTTGGTATCCAGTCTTTTTCTGCTTTCCAGAAGTTCCTGGATTTTCTCCTCTGTTCCTGTTTGGAAAATGAGAGAGTGAAGCTTTTATTCCTGTGTGACTACTGTATAGTGTGCTCTCAGAACTAGTCACACTATAGATTTAATTGAAACCATTGCAGTTAATTGAGTTACTAACCTAATGTTACTTGGCTTAGGGGCTTTCACAGTTCTACTGCCAGAATCCTTTCGTGTGGGGACTCCTTCAATAAAGATGCATTTTAAATTTGAGGTAACACCTAACATAAACTACTAAAGCAAATTTACAAGCCTAATGAGTTTTAGCTAATAACAACACAAGTTAAACCTAAAAAGAGCCACTTTTGGACAATGCATTCAGCAGCTAGCTTCCCATAAACACATCCCCAGAGCACTGCAAGCTCCTGACTCTGGCAGAACAGTCACAGCCAGCACGTGGAGGGGACTGACCGAGCCCCTGCCTGGCTGCTCTCCTGCTTCCCTCCACCACCTCCTTTTCCTAAAGTGTTGGCTGCTGTGGACATCACGGGGAGCCTGCAGCAGCCTCACCCTGACCAGTGTGCAGCAATGGGAGGGACTGGGCTGTGAGAGAACCTCCCACCTCCTCCCGGGGGTAAAGGGAGAGCACACACCCTCCTGTGCAAGAGGGATGGCCTGAGAACAGAAGCTGGGCTGACCGTGCCCTGGGGGCTCTCAGTGAAGCTCCTGCACAGCAGCTCCAACAGGCAGCACCGCTGCAGATCCCCTGGAAACAGACCCCACCCGTCACCTCCTCCCGGGGGTAAAGGGAGAGCACACACCCTCCTGTGCAAGAGGGATGGCCTGAGAACAGGAGCTGGGCTGACCGTGCCCCTGGGGCTCTCAGTTCCAAAAGGCAGCACCACTGCCACTCTGCTGCAGATCCCCTGGGAACAGATCCCACCCGTGGCTCCTGAGCTCCTCGGGCAGGCTGCTGACAGCAAAGAGGAGACACTGGAGGTGTCTGAGCTTCTGCCCCAAGCAGGACACACCACAGGATGCACCAGAAGTCACTTGTCCCTGGAGGAGAGAATGAGAACCTCCAGCCCAGAAATCCGGCACTGCTCGTGAGGCCAAGGCCCACAGGAGATGTGTGAAATGCAGCCAAGCTGTGTGCTGCAGAAGCACTGTGTTCCCCTGTGTGGGAAAGGCACCTGAAGAAGCACCACCAACGGCTGCAGGGCAGGGTAACCTGCTGTGCTGGCATGCAAGTTCCACAGCAGCCTCTGCACGGGGAGCCAAGAGGTGAGAAACAGAGAAAATGACAAAATGGATCAGAGGTGAAGTGTGTCAGGTGACAGAAAATCATCACTTCCAGGAGAAGGAACAAAGACAGCACAGCATTGCTACTGGTCCTGCTTTGTTTACTCCTAGGCTTTGTCATCAGAAACCTGATAGCTTGGAAGACAGATTAGGTCCCAAAACAACAACAAAACTAAACAAAACCACAAACAAACGCATGCAAGCCAAGCAGCTGGGGACTTCCTTCTCTCCCTACAGTTTTACTCATGGCTAACATGGTTTTCACTCCTCAGAGGTTCATTTTAAAACCTCCTCGGATCAGTTTTGGGACCAACCTTCAGGTGCATTTTCATTACTGACCTTGAGATCAAGAGTGGGGTGATGGAGCAGAGTGTGTGGCACAGAACTGAGCTGCTCAGGTGCTGGGGACTGCAAAGGGGACTACACGTGACAATCACGTGGTCTGTGCACGTAGGTGCCAGTGTCAGGAATCCCTCCTGCAAGCTGAGAAGGGGATGGAAGAACTGATGCAGCTGTGGAAGAAACAAGTGTGATCCAAGGTTGTGTCACACGGGGGCTTCTGAGCAGAGATGTCTCAGTGCCACTAGATGAGGCCCTGGCAGAACCTCGTGTCGGAGAACCGCAGCGCCAGTCGCTGCCTCTTCCAGCAGAGGAATTTAGAGGTGAGAAGAGGAGGCTGAAGAGCAGCCTGGCTTCTCAGCCACGGGGAGGGGAAGCAGGAAAGACCAGCAAATGTCACCACCACGGCCTGGACCTCAGCAGTGGCTCAAAAAACCCATGTCCCCTGCCACAGGGAGGAGTTAAAGGGGAGCTCAGAGCCAGGCTGCTGGCTGGCAGAGCGGGGAACGGCAGCAAGAGACGTGGCTGTCTGCAGAAGTGTTAACCTCACAACAGCAGAGACAAGGCCAAGCCCCAGAGCCTCCTTCCACACCAGTGCTCCCCAGCAGCCTCCCCTGCCCTCATCATTTCACTCTGAGCATTCTCAGCCTGTTTTTCAAAGCACATCCTAGCTGCCACCAGGTGCAGGAGGGTTCTGCTCGCAGGGTTCAACGCCCTCACTGAGCACAGCAGCACTCGTGCCAGCTGCTGAAGAGAGGCTGCAGGGAAGGAAGGGACAGCACCTGCAGAAACAGGACTGGGGTGCAGCCTGCAGGGGAGGGAAGTTCCTCTTTTAAAAGCTGTGGAATTGGGGCTTCCCCATCCCCTTCATTAAGGCTGGAAAATACCTCTAAGATCATTAAGTCCAACTGTCAACCTAGCACCACCATGACCACTAACCCATGTCCCAAAGTGACACATCTACATGGTTTCTGAACCACTCCAGGGGTGGTGACTCCACCACCTCCCTGGGCAGCCTGTTTCAGGAAAGAAATTCTTCCTAATATCCAATCCAAGCCTCCCCTGGTGCAACTTAAGCTCATTTCTTCTCGTCCTATTGGTGGTTACCTGGGAGAGGAGACCAACCTGCACCTCACTCCAGCCTCCTTTCAGGCAGTCATAGAGAGCCATCAGGTCTCCCCTCAGCCTCCTCTTCTCCAGGCTAAACAATCCCAGGTCCCTCAGCTGCTCCTCACAAGCCATGTTCCCCAGACCCCTCCCCAGCTTTGCTGCCATTCTCTGGACCCACTCCAGCCCCTCAGCATCTTTCCTATACCATGATGCCAAGAGCTGAGCACAGTCCTTGAGCTGTGGTCTCCCCAGTGCTGAGTCCAGGGGCACGATCACCTCCCTGCTCCTGCTGGCCACACCATTTCTGACCCAGGCCAGGATGCTGGTGGCCTTCTTGGCCACCTGGGCACACTGCTGGCTCATGTTCAGCTGGCTGCCCACCAGCACCCCCAGGTCCTTCTCTGCCAGGCACTTTCCAGCCACTCCCAGGTCAGCCAGCCAGACTTGACAGAGTCTGTCATGCTTTTAAAAAAGGCTCCTTGGAATTTTCACTTTAAATAGTCATTTGATCAAAATGTTCAGAGGAACAACCTCTGTGCCAAAGCCCACACCTCCTTCTCTGCCAGGCACTTTCCAGCCAGACTTGACAGAGTCTGTAATTCTTTTAAAAAAGGTTCCTTGGAATTTTAATTTTAAGTAGTCTATCAAAATGTTCAGAGGAATAACCTCTGTGCCAAAGCCCACACTACCTCCTGCTGCTCTGACAGCTTCTTCCACATACCTGAATGAATATTTGTGAGTATATTTTCAAACAGTCCACAGTCAAAGAGTGCCATCACTGTCTCCTCATACTCTGGGGAAAAGAGAGGATTTGATTTATGTTACAGAGCAGAGGTTTACAGAACCCTCACACCAGTGTGCAGCCCTGCATTAGAAGTAGCACAAAACAGCAATTCCTTATTTTATACTGTATTGATTGCTGGAGGTTGTAAGATGTTGTCCTTTTCACATAATCTACATTGAGGTAGAAGGGTCAATTTGTCAGTTCTGCTGGTGTTGGGGTTTTTTTAGTTCCATGCAGAAAACAGAGGCTCCCACCAAGCCAAAACCCCAAACAGCTGCTTTGCTTTTCTCAAGGACAAAGCATCAGCAGAGTGGAACCCTCCCAGAACACTGGGCTACACACTTCAACTGCTGAAACCTCCAAACACACACCAACAGCTGAGGATGAAGTACTGACTAACCCTCCAAAGGATTAAAACATACCTGCTGGAGGCTTTTTCCCCTCAGAAGGCAGCACTCCTCCTCAGTGTCTGGGAGGAGAGGCTGAGTGCACCTACCCTTACACCAGTGGGCAAAAGGTGGCTTCAAAAACTCCCAGTCAGAAGGCATGTGGAGCTGGCAGCTCTTCCCCTCTGCTGACAAGGGTTTACCAAACACTACCCACAAGGTAAGGCAGGGCCCAGTTCTTTGCCACTGGAGCAGCATCCTCAGGAAGGTGACCCTGGGCAGAGCACCTGGCACTTGGATGAGGGTTTCTGCTCCCCGAGCAGAGTCCCCCATGGCTCCCATACCTGTTTCTGAAGTGTTGTCATCCATCAGTTTCTCCTGGGCCAGGTGAAGCGTGTCCAGCATCTCTTCAAATATCTCATCCAGCAGCCCAGCCTGCTTGCACTTCCTGAGGAAGTCTATCCGGCCTGTGGGGACACAAAGCCACACAGAGGAGATCCACCAGGCTTCCCAAACTGAACAGCAGCTGAAACTCTGGCTGAGGTCCCCCTCTTCCAGTAACACACACCTCTGCAGCCCCCTGGCTCCTCCAGCTACTCGCTCAGCCCTTTTCAGGGGGGACAGAAACAGGGGCAGCCAAACACAAGTGTTGTGCTGGGCGTAAAATGAACTGAGCTTCAGATCTGGCTTCACTCACCAAAAGCAAATGTCTCCACGACACTAAATGCAGCATTCCTAAACCCTCCTGACACCCCTGGCACAGCAAAGCAAGGGATCTGCCTTTTTTATTGTAAATTCCAGCCCTCAGAACCACACCATGGACTGAACAGGTTGAACAGGACAGAAGACAGTGTGAGAAGTGAATCAGTACTGGATTTGGTGTGAGAATTAAGGCTTTCCAACCATGAAACTCATTTATTACAGCCCATTTTATAGGCCTACTTTGTCAGATTTTTTTCTTCCCCTCAGAGGAGGTCAGTGACAGGTTTCAGTAAGATCAGTTCAGTGGGCTGCCCAAAAGGAAAGAGCTGTCAGACAGCTCCTGGAAGCCTTAGAGTCTCCACTGAGAACAAGGTTGCTTTTTACTGGAGACATTTGTGAGGAAAGAAATGTCATTTCCCTTACACTGGATGCCCTACAAGTGTTCCAGCATTCTTTCTAGGTTCCCTGTTCTTCACAGTAGAAACTCAGAAAAGACACGAGGCATCACCTCCTGCCAAGTGACAGCATAACCCCAGCAGGCACTTGCAGCAGCACTACCAACCACCTCCAGGCTCTCCAGCCCTGACAGAGCCCAGAGTCCCCCAGCTGTTCTCTGAAGCAAGTCCTACCTTTATGCCTGTTGCTTTTTTTCCTCAGCAGTCGTAAACTGTCTTCTGCTGCCTCTTCTGTGCTCTGTAAATGAAACAAACCCAGGTACTGTTACACCACGCTGACGTTGACTGCTTTGTTTTCTTTATCCAACCTCTACGTTGGCAGAAGGATAAAAAGCAGCCTGTATTTCTGTGAATGCTGTCAGCTTCTCTGCACAGCACAGCTGACAACAGTCCTCTCCAGACAATGATTTGAAAAGGGAAGCAAAAATTGTTTCAAAGCAAGAATTGCTTCAAAGCAAAAATCTTTCAGAAAAGCCCAACAGCAGGGACAGCACCCTCCTTAATTATTACATCTGCAGACAGCACAGCCATCAACAAATGCCTGCTGCCAAGGCCCAGTGCATGGTCAGTCCCCCAGACCTGAGGAAAGAATCTGAGAGCAGAGGGGGATTGTTTCCCCTTCCCTTTGGACACGACACAGTCATTCTGTGCTGTTCCACCTCACAGCACTGCAGATCATTCTTCAGCTCTGCCACAAAACTCCACCAGAGTAAAACCCATTGCTTACAGACTGGTAAATAACTGGTGCCACAGTGAGAAACCCTGGAGCCCCTCAGCTTCTCAGCTGCACAGTTTGTGTGGTTTTCTAGAAAGAAGAAATCCCAGCCCTGCCAAGAGCCAGTGGGAGTTCCCATGGATACTGCCCTAGAGCCAAGAGAATCACTTGAGCACGTGAAGTAAAGTGGATTCACAGGTTTTCTGACAGCAGCCTCTAAGAGAACTGCCCCTGTAACCACACTGATAGCTCCCAAAGCCTTGGGAAGGCACTGTCAGCACCAGAGCTGGACCCCACAGGAGCTGCAGGGGACATCTGCCACATCCACACTGAGCACAGCCCCACAAACCAGCAAGTGCCAGTTCAAAAGGCCAAATGACACATCCCAAGCAGTGTCTCATGGAAACTGTGTCAAGCCCTAAGCAAATCTGAGGGCCACACTACTGCTGAAGAAGAGGAACCCCCCAAGGGAAGCTCTTTAGTCAAGATGACAGCCACCAGATCTGCCTGGTTTGGAGGTTCCTCCCCACACTTGTGCACGTTGCCTGAGGGCAGTGTTGGCTCTGCCTGAAGCAGCAGAGTTTTGGTTTTTAACAGGATGAGAAGATCACAGCAAAGCAGTTAGAAGCAATAACTTTTCCTTTACATGAGGAAGTAAGAGACTGTCAGAACCCTTCACTGAGGAAGTTCTTTGCTGTAGCAGGTGTGGGTTCCTATGTTAGAACTGGAATTTGGAGTTACCATGTCTTTTGTGATGCTGCAGGATTTCAGTGCCCGTCTTCTCCTCTTGGTAGCTCTATCTGCAAATCAAGAGACAACAAAGGAACAAAGTGTCAGCCTCAGACTGACATTTGCACAGCATTCCAATCCTCTCTTTTCCCAAAAAGCCAGAGAAGTGAGGCACTTTGGGTGGCAAGGCAAGAGGATGTTTCAGCTTCCCCAAACACCTGACATTTCAGTGGAACTCACAGTATTTCCATTAAGAAAAGCTACCAGCCTGATCCATCAGGAAGAAGTGCCCATCTCTGTAGCATTAGGACATCACTTTGCCTTTTAAACTTGGTATAAATTCCAGTTTTAACATACAAATTTTGATTGTGGCAGAGTGAACCCCCTCGGGTGGGGCAGTGAGTGAGCAGCATGGGGCTTAGTTGCCAGCTGGGGTTAAACCACAAGAGGCCCCTTCCCATTTAACCTGACATGCCCTGGGCAGCACTAAGGCTTCTCCTGCTAGAAGCCATCCTATTAAGAATGAGGAATCACTCTTGGTACAGGAGGGCTGTTAAAATCTCTTTGGGTTTTGGGTACTGGTGCTGTATATCTGCATTTTTCATGGCCTGAAAGGAAATCAGCCTCTCACTTCACCCAAAATAAAGCTGGGTGGCCTCATCTGGAGCAGCCCAGGAGGTGCTGGCATAGGCACAAAGTGTTCCCTGCTGTCTAGCATGACATCTTTGACCTGTGGGAGGACTTTCTCAGCTCCTCCTGATGTGTGCTTTAGGGATGCCTTTATAAAACAAGTGGAATGCAGTCTTAAAGAGCAGCCCAACTCTTCTTGCCCCTCACAGAGTTCTCCACTCTTCTACTTGTCAGCCTTGGCTCTGGGCACACCCAGCACTCCCAGTTAAGCAGAGGTAGGAGCCTGTTTCCAAGTCCATGCTGACCTCCCAGCCCTGCTGCAGAGAGCTGCAGGGAGGCTCCCTAAGGCACTCTGTCCCCTCCAGGCACACAGCACAGCCCCAGCATTTCAGCACAGGAATGCTGTCTGGGCTAAGAACAAGGGGATGCTCCTTGACCCCAATTTCTCCAAGCTCCTGGGAGAGCCTCTCCCTGGAGGGGCAGTCCTTTTGTACCAGCTCCTGCTCCAGCAGAGCTCAGCACAGCCCAGCCTGCCCCAGGGGAACAGCTGAGCTGGAACAGCCAGAGCTGCTTCCCCCGGGTCAGATCCTGAGAGTCAGACCCCTGCAGTGGAGCCACAGCACTTCACCCCAGCCTGGCTCACCCCCTGCAACCCCTGGGCCTCTCCAGTGCAGATTCAACAGGCTGGCAACCACTACACCACTGAAATGAAACTAATTTTAAAAAGGGAGGGAACAGCAGGCCTCAAAAAACCATGGATAAAGTAAAACTACTGAGGGAAATAGGAAGCTGAGTTTAGTTAGCCAACCACAACATCAGGTGTTAAACACACTGTATGTCTGGCTAAGAAATTCCACACCCTATAATTTAAAGTTTTGGTCATTATCACCTAACCTGCCTCTTGAGTGGCATCAGGGTGGAGCCAGACTGTCAAAAACACTGCCTAGAGCCTGCTGCACGCTCAGCCTGGCTGCTCAGTTGGAGGGGGCTTACCCTGCAAGTGAAGGCCAGCCTAGGCCTCACGCTGCCTTGAGCAGGACTGTGCTTACAGAGCCACAGCTCATGGCCTGAGATTCCTGAGTCCCTCTGAACCAGCAAGGACCAGGGCTGCCAAATGAAGCTGCATTGCTGCAGCAAAGGAAGCAAACCTTAAAGAGGGGCTGTATCACCCTTCTGCCACACTCAGGAAGCAATTTGGGATCCTTCAGAAGGAAAGGCCCTGTTTAAAAGCTGCTGCTTCTAGTGAATGCAGAACAGGCAGGTGGGAATGTTTTGATGTAACCCAACGAAACCCCTTGGGCCCACAGAGAGTCAGAATAATCCCATGGGTCAGTGTTTGGAGCCAGTTTTTGAGGGAGATTCAGGGAAGATCAAATATCAACGTTTCCTACTTCCTATCTTCTTGTGCCTACCTGTGATCTCAACCAAACCACTCCTGCTAGATTAGAAATCCACCTCTCAATACAGAGGAGTAACATTTATTTTGTTCAAATGAGTTATTGACTGTAGGATGCAAACTTTTAAAACAAATGAAATCAACGAAGCCATGAAAGAAACTCACCATAGTGATTGGTCCTAGTGCCTGGGTCATGTTTTGGGCAGAACACGCTATAATTTCAGTTCAATTTTAAGAAAAAGAGAACAATTATTAATAAATACATAAGCAGAGTTATGCTGACTGATTTTAACACCTTTCCCCCACATTTCTTTAGCTGTATCTGCTTAGCAGCCTGCTTGAACTTAAAAGCCCTGAGTGACAGCCACAGGGCACTGCAGCACCACACACAGAACCAGCAGTAACTTGGAGATCCCTCTGCCCCTCCCTTTCCACTGCCCAGTGCTGCTGAGGTGGTCCCCAAATCCTGGAGTGAGACACCCTGTTTGAGATCCAGTAGCTCAAAGCTGCTCAGTCCATTTGTTCCTTAAAGATCAGCAATGTGTACAGCTGGTATTTCCTCTGGTTCTAGGAGAGCAGTGCAAAGTCCTTGGAAGAGGCAAAACACAAGAAATACAGCTGGAAATATTCCTATACACTACTGTATAGAGAATATGAACCAGCATCTAAAATGTGCCTTTCTTACAGAAGGATCCCAAAATCACTTTTTAAGAAAAACTGCCTTGTCCAGAGTGTGGTTTAAGCTGATCTCTTACTCATAAATCTATTGGCCAAGACTAATGCTCAGTGATTGGAAGCAAGTTTTAAAGTGAACTTCATTTCCTAGGACATCTTCTAATTATTGTCATTCTATTTTAACAAAATAGAAGCACCACTGACCTTAGAACTGTAGCCTGTTCCCTTCAGAAGCCAACTTTTTGCAGGAACTTCATTTGGATGCACAAACCCCTAGATTTATGCACATCTAACAATTCAATCAGGAAGCTAAACACTGCAGGCACCTTGTTTACATCCCTGAATCTCTCCCACTGCCCTTTGGAGGCTGTTGTGTCCCCTCCCCTGGATTCTGTTCTTTCCCAGTTAAAACACAACTTCCCTAAACACAAGAACACCTTGTAAAAACAGACAATACCTTTTACTGCTCAGCCCCCTTTATCCAGCACTTCCCTACCACCATTTTGGCAAGAGCAGTACAAGTTTTATCTGTTCCCTGCTGTGGTTTAGCCATGGGCAGGAGCTGGGCACCACGTGGCTGCTCACTCACCCCCCACCCCACCTCCTGCATGGGGAGGAGAGAAAGGGAGAAAAATACAAAACCCTGTGGGCTGAGATAAGGAGAATTTATTACAGCAGCAGAGGAGGAGCAGTGAACAACAGAGGGACTCCACACAGCACCTTCCACCAGCGTGGCCCCAGCAGTGCACTGGGGTGTTGCCTCCCCTCCTCTGGCAGCTTGTTCTATGGTGGGGCCTCCTTGGCACATGTGGCATCCCCAAATCCTTGCCCTCTGGGCAGCTTGTGATCACCTCCAGGATTCCTGGGGGGCTGGGGTTCCCCATTCTAGCCTGTTATCAGGGTGACCCACTGACTCCAGGTGGCATCAGTGGCATGGGGTGTGGGGGAGACCCTGTGAACAGCCAGCCCAGCCCTGGCAGGTGGGGTGCTGGCGGGGGGGGTGCCACCAGGAGCTGTGCTCCAGGGCCCACCACCTCTGAGGCAGCTCCAGCTCCTCCGTGCACTGCCAGTGCCTCTTCTTCTCTTGGAGTGTAGCTGACCTTGGGTCCTTTGCATCCACAACTCCAAATGCCCAGAGTTTGGGTCCTTTGCATCCACAACTCCAAAGGCCCAGAGGTCTCTGCCAGAGGCTCCAGGTTAGGGCTATTCTTCCCAGCTGTGGTGTAGCCCGAGGGCTACTGTGTGCACCATCTCCTGTTTAATGTGTTCAAAGGCTTGGTGCTGCTCAGGACCCCACAGAAAATCATCCTGCTTCCAGGTCACATGGTAAAGGGCCCACAATCAGACTGCAGTCTGGGAGGTGCCCACAAAAGCCTGTGTTTCCTTTTTGGAGGCTGGTGGGGACATGGCTGATACCTTGTTGACTGCACCCACTGGGATCTGGCAATGCCCACCTTGCCATTTTACTGCCCAAAACTGGATTGCTTGTGCAGGTCCCTTAACCTTCCTTCATTATGGCAAAAGCAGCATTCAGGACAATTTCAAGGATTTTCTCCTCTTTTCACCACAGAAGGGTCCTCGGAGAGCCTGGGCAAGGTGGGCACTGCCCAGGTTCCTGCAAGGCAGCAAGACCAAAGGCCCACAGGTACCCTTTGGGGTCCTTGAAATCTCCTGAGGTATGCCAAGGGTGCAGGGGGCCTCTGGGCCAGTCAGGATGGGGTGTTTGTGCCACTCCTGCCCACTCAGGCTCACTTCATCTCCCAGCACAGGCCCTCCCCTCCACCCAGCTGGGGGCAGGGCTCTCATCCTGGTCAGAGTCCCTCATTTCCTGCAGAAATGACCCTGAGGTCCCCTGGAGAGGCTCAGACACAAGACCAGCTCTTCTGTTATGTCTGGAGAGCTTCCCACGAGACACTGGAGCGACATTCTTCTTAGCTGACTCTCCTTTCACAGCTGCCTTCCCCCACAGCTCACGTCCTCAAGCAGCCAGGGCTGAAGTGGGTTTTCCATCCCACTTCCTCATGTCCTCTCCGTGGTCACGTAGTCAGAACCCCAAGGTGCCACGTGGGGTGTAGTTCCCACGTTCTCTCTCCTGGGCAGGGGAGTGTGTGCTTCCAATAGGTGGGTCCACAGAGGTGAAGAGCAGGAAAGAGGATCTTCCAGCTTTCTGGGACAAAAGAACCTTCCAGGAGCCCTCCACAGCTGAAACACAGGCCTGTAGGGAG
>NW_008602571.1:3726-9731 GCF_000691845.1 Merops nubicus | reverse complement strand
AAAGGATTCTATGATTCTATGAAACACTGACTGCAAGCACATCAGTTGTAACTATTAGTACTCTCATTTTTTTAATATGCAAATAGATTCAGGAAACCCCCTGTACATTTGAGTGTCTCTGATACCTTGCTTGCCAGTTAAAGAATATTTTTATTGCATGTTTAGTGTATGGAATGCTGCTAACATGAAAGTTATGTGAATAAAATGAAAAAGTTAGATCCCCTGAGGTGGAATAATCCCTTTAAATAACTCAGTCAGTCTTGCCACTGAAAAATATCTGCAGTATCCCTCAAATATCTTGTAAGGTAACAGGGGGAATGGGAGCAGTGGTTACAAGCAGTCCAGATCGATATTTGTCTATGCCCAGCCATGGAAAGCTAAACAATATGAGTCTTTGGACATCTGATTTTAAAAGTGTAGGTATTTGTGATGAATTCCCTATTAAATAAAGTGCCATCAGATGGCATGAAAGAATATATGTCACTGTACCTGCTTCTTGTAGAAATAATAAGGCTTCATGACACCATGTACCAAAGATTGGTTCCTCCATGCATCTCCTGAGCACTGTCTAGTCCACGAATGCATGCCAACCTGATCTTAGATGTAAGAAAAGTTAAATGGCTCTGAACTCTCTTATATGCTAAAGTTTTTCTTTATCCTCTGGACAAAGCTGTCAGATGGAAAAATTCTAACTGGATTGTTATCAATCACTATCACAGTGGCACAGGTCTCTTGTTATTTCTCCATGTGTGGTTGTCTGCTGTTGGTCCTGCTGCCAGTGAATTAGTTAATAGCTCTTAAGTCACTTTTAATGATGCTTACTCCAGATTATGTTTTTTCCATTTCTACTTTATGTTTTCAGGGTGAACATGAAGGAAGAAAAGCAAGGGAAGAGAAGATAGTGATATATAAGACAGACAAAACTGGGAAAAAAGAAACAGGGAAACAAAAGGTTAAAAGATAAATAACAGAGCAAAACAGACTGAGATCATGAGCATCATGAATCAGAGATCTCACTTTGATTACAGAAAGTAGCTGAGTTTTAATTAGGGTTGGTCTTAGCTATTAAGTCTTAGTAAAGTCTTATCTATGTTGATGCCCTTTTGCAATCAGTTCCTGCTACAGGAAATGATGGGTGAAAGAGACTACACAAGAAAATGGAAAATACAGAAAATAATATGGTCACTTATTTAAATGCGTGAAGAGTTGGGAAATATCGATGCTTCAAGAAAATAACATTGAAGGTATTTCCTTTTGGTTTGTCTTTCGTTTTCTCTGTCTTGATTCTTTCAGTCTCCATTTTCATTATTTGGATCTCTCTTTTTCTTTGAAGGTAAATAGATAAGATCTGTATTTTCTGATAGGTAATTTCTCCAAATTGAAAGGTTTGTGTAACTCCACATTGAAATCAATAGTAAAAGCTTCAAATACTCATCTTTCATGAAGTGGAGAAGGTCTTAACAAAACACTGCAGTTGAGTCAAAAGGTACTGGTTTTGTTTACTGGCTGTAATAAAATGAAAACTTCTGGGGGTTACTCTCCATGTTTAACGGTGATGAGTGATTTCTTCCTCCTTGTCTCTTCAATCTGAATGGTTTTCAAATGCCAAATAAAAGACCCACCCAGTGAACACACAAAGTTGTGTATGTGGCAGAGAAAGCCACTTGCAGATTACTTTACTTAAAGTGCTTTGGGTGGTGGGGTTGCCCAATGGGGAAACAGGCTACAGGCTAATGAAGAAATAGTATATTTCTTCTTTGACTTAAAATTATCTATAGAATATTTTTCATTATTAAGCACTTCATAAGATCCCAAGTCTGCTGACTTGAGAACTGGCAAAAGTCTTCCTTCTGGAAGCTTTAATTAGAACTTCCCTGTTCCAGCTAACGACAAAAGGAGTATATGACCTCTGATTGGTCTTCATAATAATCTACCTAACTGGAAGATAAAAAATTAAAGTTGTGGGATTTATTTAAGTCTGTACAAGGACGTTCTACTTTTTTTTTCCCCCCCTTGTTTCATCTGGGGTATTTTATAGTAAAGTGATGGAAATCCTGGTAGTTACACAGCTCAGCATCATTCAGCAAGAAAAGGGGTGAAATGTTGGATTTATTTTGACTTTTCATACTCACAGAAAACCAAGCTGGCATCTTTAATGCAGACACAGATGCCAGACATCTTGTGAAAAGAACCAACATGCTGTAGTATGATTTACTTGGCAACACAGTGCAGCAAAAAAAAAGAGGAAAAAATTGTTTGGTTATAGGATGGATAGACAGTTGGTTTGAACGTACCTCCAAGCCAGTCACACTGAACTGATTATGTTATCACAAGTTCATCTTTCTCTGAGACATCACAATGTCCCCCATTTCATTTCACACTGAGTCCTTGTTTTCAGCATTGTCACCCAGTGACCCTTCTGTCCAATCCTGTAGCGCCAACAGGGGTGACGTTTTAAAACATATTTTCAGTGGTTATTTAGAACACACATGATAAGTTTTTTGACCGCATACAGAGGGGTGGAGAAAATTAAAGAAAATAAGACCACAAAAGTCTAAATAACAGCTCCATTTTAAAATATGGAGAAACTAAGGAATATATATGAGTTCACTCACTTCAAAGTCCCTCAATAAGGAGAGGAACAACAGCATAATATCTATCATGATCATCTTCCCTTATTCATTTTAATAAAATGTTTTCTATACAGACACTTGAGTCTGCAGCTTTATTGATCATCCTTCTGACCCAAACTCCACTTCTACACATGGACAACATTTCTGTCAAGTCTCAGAGCTTCTGTTTCCATTTCATGTTTGCCTGGTCTTGTGTTCCTCTGGTGCTACATTCACATCTAAGGGCATTTGACAGACAGTTTGTAGCATCTCTCCCTTCAAGGGTTCATGTGCTAGATGCAGCTCAGCATCCTGACACTAGACAAGTGGAATGGAGACGACTGGAAAGGTGGGCCGTGGCAGGGAACTGTGGCTGAAGGCAGGACTCTGTCTTTGTGCCAAAGCCTTCCTCTCAAGTCAGCAACATATATATGACTCATCACCTCTGACTCTAGAGTGGTCAAATGACTTCATATGTTGAAACCTCAGAAACTGAGACCTGAGAAGAGCCATGCTAAGGCAGGGTACTAGACAAGACTAAATAGGATTTTCAATTGTCATCCATTAGCACCCACAGAAGTTCATAACAACTGAACAAGTAAATACTGTCCACGTACTCTCCCAGCCTCCAGCAGTTTGCAATTCAGTCTTCCTGAAATTAACTGTATTACTTTTCTGTTCTATAGCTCTTTAGGAATTTTCTTCTGAGAATACTCATTTATTGAACAAATGTAAATTTTAGTACCTGTATTTTAACAGCTTAACTATGTTGCATGACAAAGTAGTATCTTCTGTTTTTTCTAAACCTTCTACATGCTAATTGCATTTGATGCAATATAGTCCTTGTGTTGGAAAAAAAATATGAATGACTCTCTACTATCTCCATTCCACTTATGGTTTAAATATCTCTGTCATACGCTCACTAAGCTGTCTTGCTTCCAGGCAGAAGAGTTGTAGTCCTCACTTGTATGAAACTCATTCTGCCCCTTATATCATCTTTCATTTCTACTCTGTGTTGGTTTTTGAGATGAAGATAGAAGAATTTGAAAGGTTAGAAAGAGTGAGACTTGGTGACTTGTTTTACATCCAGTCATAACCCATACAAACTATAACAAATCAGTCAAAGGTTGCAGTAGTAATCTAGTGTTATGACTTCTGGAATATACCTAGACAATTATGTCTTGGGCTTGTTAATTTGTTTTTTCATGCTATGTCCTGTTATTTATGTTACCTCATGCTGTTTAAGCCTTTTTCTACCATCTAATAGCTCATATCTAATTTTAATTTCTCTGGTACCTATTTTATTATTTTCATGTGTATTTTACACTCCATCTTACCCTGCAGGCAGAGCTCCAGAGCTCTTCCAGCACTGACAGCTTTCTCTCCTATCAGAAGTAGTAAAAATTCCATCCGCCCATAAAGGGCCTCATCACCCCATGAGCATCTCACTGTCCTAGCTGCCTGCCCTCTGAAGCAGGATTATAAGTACACTCCAGCAGTGGGAGCGTGTTGTTCTGTTTAGCAATCTTGCAGGAGAGAATCGCATTTGAACTGCCTGTGAATAGACTTCCTTAAATTATTGCCTGTATCAAAAGATTGGCTCAAACCCTCTCTTTCTCCTCCCTGTTCCTTCCCAAACTGGTGGCAACACAAGGGAAAACTGATGTTGGATACTTTGAGGAAGGACAAAGCTAAGGAAAGTTTTCACCAGCTGCTTCACATGCATAAAAGCAACTGGAATTATTTTACATTAAGTAATTAAGCATTGTGACTGTACCTTCCCCATAAAAGGATCAAACCTAGTGAGATATAGTCTACAAAAATGAGCTTATTTCCAGGTGAAAAATTGAGACACAGCATGATTTAAGAGGTTCACCCAAGGACAGAAAAAAAAAGGAAAAAATGACTAGAGCATTAGCTTGAGCCTTGCCAGTTTAATTTAGTTCAGTGCCTTGTCAGATGCTTCTGAAAGTCCCTGTGTGCTTTAAATAGAAAATTACATTTTTTCACAGTAGTATAAGTTAAATTTTTATATGTTCTAGACTGTTGTTCTGGGCATGCAGCTCAAGAGAACAAGAAAAATCAGACCAGGAAGTTCCTGACTCATAGATAATTATCTTAGCTACTTAATTATCACTCTTCCTTTCCCTCACTGTAATTAAAGTTTGTGATCTATCACATATGATGTACTTGCTGTTTTGTTGATATGAGGACTTAAGGACAGACACCTTCTGAGAGTGAACTTGAATGTTTTAAAAAGCTTTTCTGCTTTCTCCCCTTTTTGATAGGAAAATGAGAGTTGGGAATGAAAACACTGTGCTCCCATGCAATGGGACTTACGTTGTCTGAAAAAAAGCTGTCTTTATGAGCTGATAAAAAGACTTCAATAAGGAAAACCATACAAAGGATCTAATAGTTCTTTGATAGTTGGAGGAAGAGAAACGGGTGAAAGCAAAGGAAAAATAATAATCATTCAACCTTCCATTTTCTGCCATGGACAGTTGGCAACACTTTTTTTTCCAATTAAGGTGATAGTAGCTGGACTACTGTAATCCTTAAGGTTGTAAACTGTGTCATATTGCCCTCTCCAGAGTGGATTCAACAGTCAGCTGATGATAATTTATCTGATTAAAAAGAAAGATACTGCCTATAATTTTACTGTAGGGTGGTGGGTTTTTTTTTTTGTTTGGTTTTTTTTTTTTTTTTTCTCTTTCATTTCACATGCATTGTGGGAAATAATTTGTCTAAAACACTGGACTGGAATAAAAAAAAAGAAACTGCAACGAAATTAAGGAATACATTGGAGTTTATCCCTAGAGTGTTGCTCAGGCTAGCTGCAGAGTTGGGAGAAAAGTGTGCAGCTTTGGAAGGGAAGAGCAGTATGGCAGATGGGGCTACATGACAGCTACCACCAAGACAGGTAGGACAAATGATAGCAAAGAGAATCAACAGAGTCAAGGCACTGGGAAATTCTCAGCAGCAGCAAGATAGTATTAGGAAGGTGAAACTTAAAAGTTAGGAGGAACTGAAGTGAGTTTCATTGAGTCTGTTGTCTTAGTCCTTTCTCTGGCATCCAGCTCAATCTTTGGATTTGAAAACACCAACTGATGCAGCAATCCTGCAAAAGCATCATAGTGGCAGCAAAACAAGAGCTGTGCTTAAAAACACAGGAGATAGTTTGGTAGTGGCTGTTTTCATCCCACATGTTTGCAACACTTGCAGAATTTCTTATTTGAAAAATTAGAAGGAATCTATCAATAATTTTGGCACCCTTGTGAGATTATGAAGTTTCTTTTAATTTCTTCTAAGTCATTTGTGTCAGGAGTTCAGAGCTAGGGTTCCAGTTTGCACAACTTGCCTGCTGAGACAGATTTTCTGAGATACATCTGAACT
>NW_008602571.1:0-3695 GCF_000691845.1 Merops nubicus | reverse complement strand
AACCAAAAAAAGAGTGTCTCTAGCAAGACATCTAGGGCTCTCACAAAGCTAACAAACCTTCCCTTAAACAAATTCTTTCCTTGAGCCTGTATAAGTATTCACAGCTGTGCTGAAATGGGAACTTTTGATACCTGCTCTGAGCAGGTGCAGGAGGTACTAAAAGTAGGCAAAATAAGGCAAGACATAGTTTTCCTCAGGATTCAAGTGAGCAGGGGCTCCTGAAACAACGAGGGAAACAAGGTGGCTAAACTCTTT
This sequence comes from Merops nubicus, assembly GCF_000691845.1. NCBI lineage: Eukaryota > Metazoa > Chordata > Aves > Coraciiformes > Meropidae > Merops > Merops nubicus. The sequence continues at coordinate 3,440 of NW_008602571.1, read as the reverse complement.
TTAAACCTTTAGGTGTTTTTCAAGTAATATGGGATAAAATGCCAAAAAGCTTTCATAATTTCTCCCAAGCAGTTAACTTGCATAAATTGTAGGTTGTTCTTTGCTTTCCTTAATAAGTGCTGGTGTTTTTTGTTGGTTTGTGAGGTTTCATCATAGCTGAAAAATAGGAATAATCACCTACAGTGCTGCTGTAGTTTAATGTCCTCCAAGAGGCATGAGCCATGAACATAGGTAGAGTATCATCAGATCATAGCAAGAACTTTGAATACAAGTTAATCTCTAATGTTTTGGAGAAGAATAAAAGCTTCAACAGGAGGAAATATTATCATTTTCATGGTATGTTTTAAGTGCCAGTTGGTGTATTGGTTAGAACTGCTCTGGCAATTTCTATCTGGCCTGTTACTATGCATCAAAGAAATGGCAATTTGAACTGAGCATTTTTTTTTTGTCCTTTCATATACAGTACTGATGTCAAACTGGTTTGCTCAACAAATTTTTAGAGAGACATGTTATATATGCTTGTAAATCAAGAGTGATATTGTAATGGTTTGAAAACAAACCAGCGAGAGACTCCAAGTCAGAAATACAATTTAATAAGAAAAAAAAAATAAAAGCAATAATACAAAGGAAAACCACAGACAGAGTCAGAATACAACCTGATACTCTGTAGTTAGGGTGGTGGTAGCAGTCCAGATGAAACAGTGGTCCCGTAGAAAAGATCTGGTAGCTCTTGTCCTCTGGAAATCCAGTGGGTAAGGCCCCCTGTGCTGTACTGAACCCCAGTTTATATCCAGGTGGGAGCACTTGGCTCCTCCCCCTGGGTGGAGCATCTCACAATGGGGTGATATCAGTCTATGAGTCATGCAGTGGGTCCTTGATGGTCCATTAAACAGAAATAGCTCCTGGGGGGAGCTCTGTATGAGTCATGGGGCGAGGCATGGATGGGCCCATTAACAGGGAGGAGGACTCCTGCTGGGTGGGAAAGGTGTTAACATCTCCCCTGACCTTGAACTTCTTTCCTTATCTGTTATAGCCTGGGGTGTGAGGTCTGTCCTGGGCAGCTGCTACCCATGATTTTCTTAACAGCCCATGAGCACCGACATAGAGAGTATAGAATATACAGTTTTGGTTCTACCCACTTATGTGGATAAACTGGTCCCAGCCCCTGTAACCATGACAGATATGTATGCACAAAATACTCTTTTATCCTCACAGACCCTGTTCAGATGTCTGGAGTTGCAAGTGTGTAGCTTCTCTGTAGTAGGAGCGAGAGGAAAAGATGGGATTTGCCAGGAAGGTGAGCATCTGGGAAGACAGCTTTGTATCTTTAATTGTGGAGAGGTGCAATTGTATCTGAACTTGGGCTTAGTTGGCAGAGGTGTGCTCAGATTCTGTTATGTCATACAAGCCAAAAATGCAGAATAAAACCTCCTCCTCGCAAGACAATTTCCTTAAAGCTTCCCAGGGAGTGGTAAAATTTACTTAACTCTGTGATTTTGAAAGATCCTACATACTGTTAGCTTCATCCTTAAAAACCAGCCTAATCAAGTAAGTTAAGACTTCAATTTAACATGCTTTAATGCAATGGACAAATCTAATGAATGGGCATAGGCAACCTTCTCTCTAGTGAGGCAATATTAGATTCAGTGACTCAACTCTAGCCTTCATAACAATATTTTTTCCAATGGCAGAGGCTACTACTCTACTCATGGTGTTAGACAGGCACAGCAGACTTGTCAGGATTTTAGCAGGAGGTGGGGGTGATGCCACTGTTTCACTAGAATATAGGTGCAGCTTGTCTGGCAGCTTGTGATTCCTGCCTACAAGAGTCACCATGCAGAGAGCTGTGCAGCACTCAGAAGCATTTGGGTTTTGGATGAGTGAACTGCAAGTGTCTCCTGTTGTGTGCCCCTGGTTCCATCATGGCTGTTTAAAAAGATGTGAATTGACAGCCTCACACTGACTTACATTAATCTTTGTTCCGCATTGGTACTCCAGCTTCATTGCTAGTCTTAGTATGTTCACTATCTGAATTAGTTTGTTGTTAAAAGATGAGCCAAGGCTGGGGCAAACCCAAATCAATTTCTCCTTCCCAACCCCCCTGCCACTCATAGCAACCCATTTCTGGTTTTTAGGTGATTTTTAGCTAACAGCTGCTGAGTTTTCTTTTGGTGTAGCTCAGAATGTATAAATAGATGGGGCTTACATGAAAACACTGCTAATGAATTGGTGTATGTTACACTCAAAAAACCCTTAGTTTAACAGGTTGGTTAAAAGCAAGGAGCAATCTATGTTTATGAAACCATAATGTGCAGGCCTACTGGGAAGAGTGTTTACCTTGCAGTTTCCTAGGCAAGCTTATCTAGCAGCCCAGGTGTGGAGCACAGTCCTGATGTGGAAAGTGTCTTCTGGGCACAAATAACAAGTCATAGTTCCCTGAAGAGCTGTGTTGCTCTGTAGAGCTAAGCTGGTGTTACATGTGTATGGTCTTGTAAGTAAGTGACCCCCTTGATTTCAGAGAAGAGAAACTGATGATGCTTGAATACAGAGCCTAGTTTTCTCACTGCTGTGCAATATGAAAATGTAGAGAAGGAGGTTGTGGTAATGTTTCAATGATGTGGGAGATATCCAAGTGTTTTTTTTCTGATTGAATAAATGGCCCCAGCTACAATAACTTTGGTGTTGGATGGACAGTCTGCCACCTGATGAGTGGTAGAATCTGTAGAAAACTGCTGGCTAGCCTCTGCTTTAGAAGGCAAAGCTATAAACTGCAGAGGCAAATTAGACAGGAAGATAATGCCTTATATTGAGCCATGATTCTTGTTGTTAATAAGAGATTAAATAACACTTTAGCCATATAAATTTCTTCCACTTCCAATGCACAAAAGAGCTGTGCTCATTTACCTTGGCCAAGAATTTGATATAATTATTTTTGGGAAGCTTTCTGTTTTGCATGTACACAAGAGTTCTGTGTTGCATAAAGAGACTATGGCATGAATTTTACCTGGCCAAATATCTGTATGTAATTGTCCTAGCTTTTTTCTCAGTGTGTGTGATTTCACACACAAAAAAGATGTTTCAGGTCACGGCAAATTGTTGAGAACACCTTCCAAGTGATATTTTATTTAAGAAATAAATGAAAGTAGAAGTATGTAGGATATTTATTTCCATATTATACAATTGTGACGTTTTTAAGTAAGCAATGTAATATTATTCTATGGAGCCTTGAAATCACAAGCTTTCTGTTTATTGCAGAAAAGCCACAGATCCTATGTAAATTTTTTTTTCCTGTAAGAATCTAACCCCATTTAATTGATTGAAATTTCTACTTTGGATACTTTTGCCCAACAGCTCCACTCCAAAGGCATCTACATAAAGACAGTTCATAAAAACAGAAAGAACACTTGGAGATGAACCTGGACAGGCTGGAGAGTTGGGCG
>NW_008602570.1:0-27058 GCF_000691845.1 Merops nubicus | reverse complement strand
CAAGCCTCAAACCACAACAACACCATATAAATATTTTTAACAAAGACTATAATTGAGTGACAAAAAATTTCGTACTCAGACTTTGCTGCCTTTAGGCAATACAAAACTCAAGAAGTTAAACAGAAAACCCTCAACATAATAAATTGCTTCTGATATGAATCCAGAACCAGAAGCATACCTTTCAATACATTTTACAAAAACAAATGCCTTTCCAGTGATGTCAAAAGATTGCAAAGCCAATGGATAGGCTCTTTGTCAGACTGGAGTCTTTATAACTGCTTAAGATTCTCAGAAGGCTATACAGACTAAAAATTTAAACATAAAAGACAGAACAGTCATTTTCTAAAACTCTTCTGGCTGATTTCTACAAGGGTATATGATAATGCACAGGTAGACACAAACCACAGCTACCACAGTGCCCTCCCACAATTCTCAGGAGTCCAGGGAAAGCATGGCAACGGTTACTTACAAAGCAGAAAAATACAGCAAAAAAGTGAGGCCCTTGCAGATTTAAGAAAAACACAAGTTGAATGGCTTATTATTGTTAAATATCACTAACATCTTCTACACAGAAGAGCAGTTTTTGTAAGATACATTAAGTAAAAAGCCCTTCACCAGCCTTGGTGACAAAGTTAGCACTATGACCTTTATAGTCTCAAAAAAATCCAAATTGGAGAAAAAACGTTATATTGGTTAGTATTACGTTCACCATATTACCAACTGTATACATGTAGTGTGCTGGCTTTCAATTCCCTTATGAGTAAAAGGGCAGGAATCAATTGCTCATCCTCTACCTTGTTCCAAGCAGTAGGAAAAGATGAGCCACTTGTCAAGTTTATTGAGTTTGACAAACTACACATATATACCTAAGACCATGCCTGTGGGATGCAGCCAGATACAGTGCCTGGGACACTGGGTTTTGTGATACCTGACACAACAGAATGAGGTCTTCCCAAAAAGCAGGGATGTTTCCAGAAAGCCCTGAAAGGAACAAAATCTCAAAATGCCTTTTCCATATTTTTGCAGCCTCTGTGGTTTTCTGATCTCTTGACAGAACTGGTTTCTCTGTCACAGACAGCATCCATGGGGAATGATTCCACAGAGAAGCTGAGGCTGCTTGTGGGCACTGCTGTGCCCCTCTTGGGACAGAGATGGAAGGGAAGATGAGTTAAAAGAAGCATGTGAAGCACTGAAGGCCAAACAGCCAAAGCCTGATTAGCTGGTGGCCAAACTCATTAAAGGAAAGGAAAAATTAAGAGAAAAATAGAGGAAAATGTGTCTGGTCAACAGTGTTTGACACTGTATAACTAACACTGACTCTAGTGTGTTTTAGTTATTTAGATGAAGGAAACTTGCAGCAAGCAGATAAAAATCTCCACATTACGAAGTACTCAAATTGCAAAAAATGTGACCATCCAAATTTCAAACAGAATAAAAATAATTTTATCTCATTTTTAATCATGTAACATGTACAGCATCTCTCCTTTTTTGAATAACAGGCATCACTTACAAAACTTAATGCATTTAATTTGTAACATTGCTTCCTGTCCCTGATAGGGAAAGGAAAATTCATGAGGCAAATATTTAGCTCCAGGCAACAGGCCAGTATAGCAACAGAAAGTTTTACACTTGTGCCAAGATTTCTTGGTTTCCTTTTAAAATGAAAATCGTGACAATTATCTTGATGCTCTCTGATGAATCAGAGCTGTCTATATGAAAAAAAGACTTTTTTTGTTTCCAACACACTATTTTACAAGCTTATTCACTTTCTTTAAAAACAAGCACCTTATGTATCAACTTAAAAGCTAGTGTGCTTGCATGAAAACATTCGTAACCAGTCAAGCCACAGAGATTTTCAGTCAGTAAACCTGAAATGCCAGTTGAAAGAGATACAGAATCTCACTAAGGGGATGGATTTAGAGGCACTTTTCAAAAAATACACTTATTATCCACTTTGTCCACCATTTTCAAATACACACGATACAACTGAATGGCTTGTAATGTCAATCCTAGATAACGTTGGCATATCATAAACCATCTCGCCACAAATTAAAGCTTCAACTGAACTTGAAGAAATCCCAAGTACTTCACATGCCATGTCCATGCTGCTCTACCGCCACAATTCTAAATTTAAGTTATTTTGCTGATTCTTTGTCTCTTTGTGCCTAACTTCTTCTTGACACTACTCTTGAATTGTTTTCCCACCAAGTGTGGAACATGTCAGTTGTTAGCTGATCTGCAGATAGGAATATGAGCTCTGCTCATTTTTAAGCTCCTGTTTTAAGTCTGTTCTCACACTGAGCAGCAATTTAGGAAAGGCTAAGGTTGCTTCCATTTGCAAAAATTCTAGAGCTTCTCTAGAAGGTTTTTTGAAGCTAAAGTCATCCTATGATTTTTCAGTTTACTAAGATTCAGAAATCTAATCTGTTTCTAATGTGCATGTTTCCCTTGCTTTTGTGGCTCTTCCGCCAAAAATCTTCTCCTGGCTCTCATGAACATGTTTCTTGACCAGCAGCTGATTGCTCCCACTGGTAAAGCTGCATCCAAAAGTGCTGCAGGTACAAAAGTTCACAGCAGAAAACAGTGTCTACATTCAGGCACGAACTCACCATTTTCTGGACTTCTGCCTCTCCCTCCTTCTCCCCTCCCTGGAAGAGCTGTAAGTGCTCTTTCAGTGCTCCCAGCAAGGTCTCCCAACAGAATAAACACACAAACACATTTGCAACAAGCAAACTCTTGTTAAATGCAAAATCCTATCACTCATAAAACTCAATTCTCTGGGCAGTAAATTTTCCCAACTGTGAACTACCAAAATCCATGACTGTCAGGCTGCGAGCAAAAAGGTAAGTAAATAAATACAGAGAATTTGACAATAACCAGGGAAGCCCTAGCTGTCACACAGCAGCTTCTCAACTTTCAACATGCCTTGACGCTGTAGACACAACAGACCTCCTCTACAGCTCTCTGCTTATACAGTTACTATACAGAAACATTATTTTCTGTATAGGAAGAAAAATGCTGAAACCAGATATCCTGCAGCTCTTCAACCAGGGCTTGTAATTCTTTAAAGGTCCACCCCTCAAGACAGCACAGCACCCTTAAGAAGTATTTCAAGTCCATTTCAAAAAGAATCATACATTATGCAAAGCTCCTTTTTAAAATAGACACCAAGTCTACAGGTCCACAGTAGAAAGTCAGTAAACCTATGAATAAAACATAAAAAATGGACTCACGGCACTGGATTCTGTATTTTCCTCAGCCATTCACTTCCTATGTTATCCAAACCTGAATCTCCTGAAGGTAATAACACTGTGGTCAGACCTGCTCATCTGTACCATGCAGATGCTTTTCACATGATCTCATATTTGAGATACTTAAAAACATTATGACAGTACCTAAATAATTGTTAAATTTTTGTCCATGAGTTTGCTTTATTTTTTTCATACATCTGATATTAGTCCAATGATGGCAAAAATATCCAGTAACTACCTTCCTTTTTATTGGAAAAGTTTCCATCAATTGTAGTTAATGGAACTGAATTCTATAAATTAAAACTGATTCTTTTTGGATTTTGCTGATAAGAACTGACCTCAAGTCAGTTTGCACAAAAGAAGCGTTCATCTTGAAAAAAGAGAACATGTTCTTTTAGGCATGCCCCATTAAAATCTTGTGGTGAAAGTGACAGTTGTCCTTCTGAACAAGCTCCATCTGGAGCTACACAGGGTCAATGACCAAAACCAAACTACAGGGGACTGTACACAGGGAAGACCATAAAAGAAATAATGCCAGAATATAGCGTATTATTACTCCTGCAGCAGTATATTATTTGTGGCTAAGTTCTATTTCTGTTAGCTTTTAAGCAGATTCATGTTATACAGTTAAGTATAATTTCTATATTTGACCTCCCCTGAGATCGCCTCTTATGATTTTATGGAGTTAGTGCATTTCATAGAGCAGCTGAAAGTAGAGGCAACACCCTTGGGCAAAGAGAAGCTGGATGATACAGACACTGTACTGGAGAAGGCAAAGATTGTCTTTTTCTTAACTCATTCTTTCTTCTTCTTCTCTTCTTTACCCCCTCCACCCCCCAATCATATTAATTATTTTGTGGAAAGGTTTAAACGTATATTTCGGTGTGAATATGCAAATCTTGAAAAAGTGTGTGGCTATTCCTCTCAAAACATACAGCAGCCACTACTGGGAAAGGCCAACGAGCAAGGATGGGATCCTAAAATAATTATAATTATATTCCAATCTTTGGAAGTTAGTCCTTCAGAAGGGTCAGGAAGCAAATGTTTCATCATAAATGTATAACACTTTGGTTTTATTTTCTTCTGCAAGCTCTTATCCAACTTCAGGCACAACAAGTAACCAAGAGGGTAGCCGAGAAACCCTCTGGTAGCAGGAGAGATATACCCATGTGGAGCAGAACGTTTGCTTTTTCTGAAATGCCACATTCCAAGCCTAAACCAGCCTAAACCTGCAATATTCTCTGTATGCTCCATGCTTCAGTTTGTTTCTCTCCACAAAAGCCATGTCATGACTGGTTTTCCACTTGCTTATTTAAAAACAAAGAAACAAGAATACCTTCCTCTTTTCTCTCTCACTCTTCCTACTTAAGTCTAACCCCTTCTTCTATCATGTCCCCTCTAGCAACCTTCCACCCCACTTCCCATGTGCCCCAGTGCTGTCCTGGTCTCTCCTTCATTAACCTCCTCTTCTTGCCACTCGAAGCCTCCTTCCCCTTCAGACTTCTCTCTGCTCCACCAGACCCCTCTGCTGACATCCCTGCCAAGACAGGGCCTGCACGGATTAAGGTTACAGGGGAGTGCTGCCCACATGTGCCTAAGTAAGATGTGGGCTTCTGTTTCACTGCTTCTCCTGCAGTACCATACTTAAAACTCCGTTTGCTGCATGATGAGGTACATAGCAGCAAGAGAAGCAGCTGAAGCCCTGAGTTCAGCTGAATTCAGCTCTCCTGATTAAAAGGGTGGCCCCTGTCCTCCCCCACTGCCCTGCTTGCCAGGGTTTAACTCTTGCTCTCGGGCAGGCAATGGGAAGTGCAAGGCAGGAAACTGCTTCAGTAGAGGATGCACCAGCCTCCCACTCCTCCTAGCTTCATCTTCAGCCAGAGCAGAAAAATGTGACTCACAGCACTGGCTTAGGAGAGATTATTAATGGTAACAAGACTAAAACAGGAACTGGAGAGAGGCCCTGATTTCAACAGGAAAAACTGAAGAAATACACTCTTCACTGGATTGTTCAATGCTTCCTATTAGCTCACTTCAATAAGACCTCCTAGTAAATACAGGGACACGGGCAAATTTTGTCCCTGGTTTTGTGGGGTATTGATGGTAGAACTGGAATGAGGAGTCCAAAACTTGTGAGACTACTCCAGCACTCAACCAACTGGACAATGTTGTATATGCAAGCTTAAAATGGCTTCTGACAGCATGCTTCTCTTCTGTGTACAAAATGCCCATCGTTTTTACTTCTGTTGTGTTCAGAACGCTACAGAGTGGGCTAAACGCACAACAACGGGAGGCAAGGTTAAAAGAAAAAACAGAGCTCTTCACATTTTTGTTTCTGTACTTACATATGTAAGACTCTACTTACACATTAAAATCCCAAGATATTACTATCACTGGGAAACCTCTAACAGCCTTCCTTCTATGGTAGTGCTTGCAGCCAGTTAACAAATGCATTTCACAAGAGCCATGGGGCATTAGCGATCTGAGCAACATGTAAGCATTAGAGTGCTGGTTCACATCCAATACAGATGCCCAATGATCAACACCACTGTTGTGCTAGCTAGCTAGCCAGTCACCTCAGCTTCTGTGGAGGCAATATTCGATTAGTTTACTGGTATTGTGACTGTAATTGTAGACTGGAGGGCATAGTAAATTCATGCTTGCTCAATAGATGCAAAAAAAGATTTGGTGTCCTTCAATGAAGCTGGTACCAAAAAAGCAGAAGCCCATGCCTTGCTAAAACCCAAGAAATCCTGACTGAAACTACATTACTGAGATACTACAATCCGAGCACTCAGGATCGATGTTAGGAATGACCAAGCACTATGGACAAGAAGAACCACCATTAATTTTAAACATTTCCTGTGAATAAACAGTTTTCTGTTAGCAACACTGAAAAGAAAGTAAAAACCTCATACAGTGTTTGGATTGTGGTTTGGTGCAAATTTTGAGAAAGGTCATCTTCTTGTGGGGAGACAAAGTTCCAAAAAGTGATCACAACCCAAAGCATCCCAGGTACACAGTGCAACTTCAGTGGCATCAGCTTCACAAGCTTAGGAGGAGTTTCCCAAGCTGTTTAAGACTAGCCTGAGAAATGAACACATGCACAGAGGTGGAACCAGTTTAATAAATAAATAAATAACAGAAACAAACAACTCTAATGAAAAGCAATTAAGCAATAATTGTACACTGAGTAGTAAATAGCTACCCACCAACATGCCTCCTCCTACCAGCACGTTTACTAGTTATCATACACAGTGTTCAGAGCTAAACAGTATATAGCCATGCCTACGGACACAGTAAGGGGAAAGTGTGCTGAACAATGACAACCTTCCCACCCCAAGGGGAATTTCAAAATCAGGCCCTATGTGCACCTTACAAAGAAAAGACCTAATATTAAGGGGCATGATTATTGTTCTCCTAATGCATCCTAACACGAGAACTTCAGGGGAAAGCGTCAATACCCAAGGCAAACGTACAGACCAAATGGAAACAGGGTAGAGAGGTACAAGGCAGGCAGAAATCAAGCAGGAAGAGGAAACTCATCTATGCAAAAGGAGATGAGACATCAATGAATGTAGGAAGAGCCAGGCAGGGCTGAACAGAGAGGAGCAGCAGTTCTCCCACCCCAGCTCCAGGGGAAGCAGGATTACAGGGCAACCAAAAAGCCCTGAGTTTCCAGCAAAACAGAAAAGACTTTTAAAAAAAATAAAAATTTTAAAAAAAATCACAAGCACAGACCTGCCTGCTTGGACATTAGCAATAGTTTCTAGTTTAATTAATCCCACCATTTGTGAATAACAGCCTAAAACCCCCCCACTTTTCCAACTCCTATTAAAGCAGCTGCAAACAGGAAGGGGTAATATCCTGTCTTGACTTATTTAGTACCTGAGAGGCATCTGCTGTGCTCTGAACTCCAAACCAGCTGCTTTCTGGCCCTGCAACCTACATCACAGAGTGTTGTACCAGGCTGAGAAGTTCAGTGACTCAGGTTTTTCCAGACATTAAGCATTTTTAATTAGTGAGTTGAAATGTAGACTAACGTTGAGCAAAACTGGTTTGATTTGCATTTAATTACAGCAGTAGATCAAGCCACACAGGTCTGGCATCTATTTCAATAGGGGAAACTAATGAATACTCAAGGTATGTGAGAGACACAGGAATTTCAGCTAAGTAAAAATTCCAGTCCGTACAGACAAAGACAAGGGATGGTGAGAGAGTGTGGAGGTATACTCTAGAGAAACGTAGGAAGCAAAGTTTTCCATTTTGGCATGCCAAAAATACTTGGCAGTCTAGGCAGATGAATTCAACTTATAAATGACGTGGAATCGAGAACTCAGAATTTGATACACAGAACTTTTTATAATAGTTGCATTCTTATTAATAAAAGACATTTAAAAAAAATCACTGGACTCAAGCAGGAAAAAAAAAATATCTCAAGAGTGCAGATCAAAACCCACATTAATCCAAACCAGCCAAGTGCCCTAATTCCCAGGCTACATAGCCTACGAGGCTTCTTTACCAATTTCTTCCTTTCTCGTCCCATGACCTGCACTCCAGCAGGAGGGACAGAAAGTGCTGTTATTCTATTTCACACTAGCCCATGCACTCTGACTGCCTTCAGTCTGAAGAGACCACTTAATGAAAAGCACCTAAGCTGTTCTTAAAGCATAGAATAGGGGAGGGAAAAAACAGAGCAAAACAACACAACAAAACAACATCAAGGGGAGAGGTATCAACTGAGTTTTAGGTATTCAGGGCTAGCTTGCAAGGTAAGTTATTGGAAAGCAACGCCAGACTCCCAGACTGGGAGGGCCCAGCAACCTCCCAGGGACATGGTTACTCATGTGTGGTTTCATAGTAAGCAAATGCCATATAAAGAGCTCCTACCAGGTTCTTCCACTTCTTTGCAGTTATTTCAACTTGGCTTGTTTCTGTGATCCCTTTGGTGCTGAGCTAGCACACTGGAGAGAGGGCAGAAGCTGTTAAGGTGGGCACTGACAAAATGAATGCACCATGATACCTCCAAGCATGGACATTATTCCTAATCTAGCAAAACTGTCTGCTGTCCCTTCTGCCAGAAAGTTTCCCGTGGATCAGAAGGCTGAACTAGCACTGCAACTTCACTGGATCTGTCCCAACAAGACTGAAGCAACAGCAGGAGGAGACAATGCGTGGCAGTTTCACAGATCAGGTGTCACCCAGTGTGGTGGGCTAAGCCCAGCCACCAGCTTGCTACCACCATCAGAGGGGGCATTCACATTCTTCCACCTTCTCTTGGGGAGTCAAAATGCATCTGGAAGAGGTCTGGAACATTCCAGTGGTGCCTTACTCCTGCTATTTCCACACACACCACACCAAGATCTTCTGGTATATTAGATAAGGCTGAACAGGTTACACCAGGGCATAGCATTGATGCTCCAACAGATAAAACTTACTGAAAAGACACAGAAGCTAGTCTGAAGCAAAAATCAGCATGGACTGCACCATAGTTTTACGCAGAGCAACAGCTAAGCACACACACTGTACACAGCCCTGTCACATATCAGGCAAGGAAGACCTATTCATAAATTAGGGTGTGAAATTATTCTTCTGTTTGAGAACAAGTAGCCACCACACCCATTATATTTTGCGCCAAACCAGTAAGAGTTAAAATATAAAACCGCCTCACAATCACTTCACAAATTCTCTTTGTTACTGGTCTAAAAATCCCAGATCAATCTTATGAATTTGTCAGATTCTTTCAGACACCTCAAGAGAAGTTGCTAACACCAATGTAGCGACAACTCGCAATCTTGTGTCCAAGAGCAGTTGGTGCTGCCACCTCCCACAGCCTTGCAATGCAGGCTCCAACTTCTGCATCACTAGAGCCTCTTGGGCTCCATGGGATGCTGCACTTTAGAAAGGAAAATGTCATCTAGAAAAAAAAATTGATAACAAAAATGGCTGGAAATAAAAAAAACAAACTAGGATATCGCAATTAGAGGAAAGAAAAAGCAAAACCAAGAATTGTCAAAGCTTTCTACTGATACACGCATAAACTAAAAATAATCAAACCACCTGCATGCAGCAGGCACACACTTCACGTAACAGGTGATGAAAGACATTTATTTGTATGAAGGTACAGGCTTCCACAGCAACAAAGAAACCAAAAATAGAACATTTGTTATCAATTCTGCACTTTAAACCAATACCTCACTGGTTTTCTCCCTCCTATATTTTTCCTACTGGCTTAAACAAGATCTAATGACAAGCAGATGCTACAGCAGTGCAGTCCTCACTGAATGGGTAATTAACAGATGAAAGTTCAGCAGTTGTTTCTAGTTACAGTCAGATGAGCTGTACATTCCTCATCCTGTAAGTGAGGGAAGGGGAAGAGCAAACCAACCTCCAACCCATTCCCCGCTGTAAAATGGTGCAAAATGGTAGATAACCAGTGGGACTTGGATGTGTTGAGATAAACCAGAACCAGATGCCTCAAGCTTTTTAGTTGTTGTCTCCAGTATTTAAGAATTGCAGATATCTACAATATTAACGTCATCAAAAGCCTAAGAATATTCACTACATTCTGTAAAGCTGAATGAAAAAAATCAGCACTAGACATCTGATATTGACCAGTGATATTACACAGATTCATTAGTTTGTTCATAAAAATTTGTACTTTTTCTATTGTAAATAAAGCTTGTGACTAAGTAACTTCTGAAGCTCTATTGATCTTCAAAATGCAATTTATTTCCTACAGCGTAAACACATGAACAGAACTACGTGCAGAATACGGAGGAATTGACACATACGAATGAATGCCACGTATGGCTTCAAAAAGCTAACCCAGTTTAGTTGTTACTCCCACTACTTGATAGCTGTCACAATTTTCATTGCTGCTTAGCTAACCTTAGAAATATGCCAGTTGAGGCCTGTTTGCCATTTCTGCTTCAGGGTTTGGTTGTCAAACACATAAGCTGCAACCGTAAAAAAAAGCAAACAATACATAAAGTAAGGACAAGCTTGGCTAGTCTTCATAATTATTCAGCTGAACTTTAATTATTGCAAGAATAAGACCAAGTGCCTCACAAGATTACAAATGAGAAGTGTCATTCCATGTGTGCAAATTAGAGTAACACAGCTATGGTAGAAAATATCATTATCATCACAAACACAGGCTGCTGAGACATTCAGTCTTTCTGAAATAAAAAAGCATCACTTTGAGGAATTATATTACCCAGAACGGACTTCAGCTGACAATAACATGAATGACTCCACATAAGAGATCAGGCCACACATGCTTATAGGTAGCAGCAGGCTGGCAAGTAGGTTAATAAACCTCTACTTGTAATTTCTGAATTATTTTTCAGCTAAATATAATGTTTTCAAATATTTTCTTTTGAGGGACGCAGGGGTTGGGAAAGAATACAACATGCTTTACTTTAAGGACAGTGTGGAGAGGTTTTATAAGAAAGAAACCCTAAAATCATCACTACTATAATCTAATCTTAAGCTATTAAATTACTATCTAATAGTATTCAATTTTTTAAAAATACCTATTTTTAGATTAATGCATTCAGAAGCAGATATGGATTTTTTTTCCCCCCCCTCCAAACAGTGAACTATCAACCGAAAAACTGAGCAAAAGTCCTGAAAATGTACTCACACCATTAACTGCTCTACAGAGTTAACAATAGTTCAGGAGTCAAACCCATTTATTAAAGAAAATAAGAAGCCTTTTATTTAAACACCAGTATTTATAATATCCTCTGGGAGTGGTTACGGAGAGTTGAACTACATTCCAACTTACACCAGAATAACTAAATCTGTTTTCATTTCACAGTTTGTGTTAATTCGCAGCAAATCTGCATGTTCACATTTATTTTGGAATCGGATACTTTTTCAAAATGTTGCCGCTGGCATTAGAGAGGTGGAAGGCGGTACTGCCAACACGGAACGGTCATACAGCAACAGAGGGCTGGTCAGCAAAGTACCAGATCTGGCTCTCACTTGATGTTTTTTTCCCCAAGTGCCACTGAAACCAGGGGTTGTTCTAACTCCTGGTAACTGGCAGCAGCCCCAAATAGCTGCATTTGGCCCACACCTGCTCATACCATTGCCCCTGTTTCCTCAGCGGCAGCTGCAGGATATCCCACACATGTCCTGTGCCATCTCTGTGCCAGCCAGTGATTTTGGCTATCTTGCTGTGGAGTCATGGGAACACTTCCTCTGGGTCATTGCCTTCTTTTTTTTCTCTTTTTTTGTTATATGCACACCAAAACAGAAGAGCGTGAAGTCAATGACTTTTTAATTGAATGCAAGCGTGGACTAATGTCTCTCTCCTCACCATAAAAAAAAACATATGTGATTTTCAGGGCTTTATAAATTCCAGTCATTTGACAGGTTTCATTTCTCCTGAATTCTGAAACTGCTTTAGTGTTCTAAGAGTTCAAGGCTGGTGGAACCACTACTAATTTATCACTTCAGCAATGGTGCGTTTTTCCCATTGCTTCTTAGTCTTCTCCTGTATCCATCTCCAGAATCATCAGGTTCTGATATGGACCAAGTAAAACACTACAGCAAGAAGCTACTGGTCACCAGCTGAAGCATTTTAAAGATCCATCTTCAACACACAAAAATGCCACACTACACTCTTAGATTAGCAAAGATTCTCTTTATTTTTAACAAACATTCAAGCCCCATTACTACAGCACACCAGTATCTCAAGGTCTGTCCTATGGCCCTCTGGAGAAAACAGAATACCAGCAAATCAATCAGCTGCACTTAATACTGGTCATGTTAGTCAGCTGAGCACAAAGAGGTTAGGTCTGATTTTATTTTTATTTGCACCAACTCCAAGATCTTCCCAGCATCCAAGAACAAACCAGTCTGAAACTGAAGTGAGAGTTGTCCCACCAGTAGCCTGCTGCATAAATCCCCCCCACTTCCTGGGAGGAGAGCAAGGGGGGTCTCCTGTGAGCTAGCACAGAGCTCCTACCAACACAGCGTAGATGGACCAAACTTCTGCCACAGCTGGGCTCAAGATACTAAGACCTAAAAGCCACCATTGCCATGTAAACGGGGCCAAAACCACGGTGTGATACCGCTCAAGAAGTTGACCAATGAGTGACAAGCAACAGATAAACAAAACCCAACACAAGGGACCACGACCACAGTAGTGCACATGATATGGAGAATTGTGAGCACGTCAGCAGCCTCATCATGAAAAGCTGGTTTTGAGGTAAGAGTGAGTGCAAGCCACACAGGCAAGAGAAATGCAGGCCTATCTGGATTGGAGATCTCACACCTTTGCATCTTCAGGTATGGCCACCTTTACCGCAAGCGATGCTTTGCTACATTTCCTTTACACCCAAGCAGAGAAACTGTTCATTTTCCCCAGCCCTGCCTGCAGCAGGCACAGGGCTCCCAAGTCAATGCTTATCTGTCGTTACCGACACCCGATCCCCGGGATCTCTGCCACCCACAGGCTTCAATGTGAAGGATGCTGCAAATGGCGTTTATTGCGTCGCTGCAATTGCTTATATGTCACAAGCCACACCCACAAGGCCCCTCGTGGGCAGTCTGAGCTTTCCGTTACATCGCCAGATCTTCCGCACGCCGATCCCTGCCTAGGGTGGGCTCTGCTCACCACAACACTTATCTCTGGCACAAGAGAAAACCACCTCCTGCCTCCAACTGCCTCACAAAGGCTGCACCCTTGCAAACTCCATTTTCAACCAAACCCAAAGAAAAGCCCTAACTTTTTCTGTCGTCTTCAGGTATTAGTACAGGTATCACAAACCTTAGTTTTCTGTACACCCTGAAAAGTTCTACATGTTCATCTTTGTGTCTGTCCATTTCCAATTTCTGGTTTGCCAGCAAAAGCACTCCAAAAAATTTAAGACTCCACATAACCAAGAAAAACTGTTAATCATCCTGCTGCCAAAACAAATATCCTTATTGGTATACTCAGAAACAGCACCGTATCGTACAATTTGAAGCGTATTATAGCAGATTTTCACAGGCAGCAGTTGGCATTAAATACACACCTTTCTGTTTGGTATTTTTCACTTCTCAGCCTTAGTCTAATTTCTTTGAAATAACTCAAATTTCTTTGAATAAACTCTTGTTCTGCCAGAAGCATACGGAAAAAATTATAGCAAAGCCTTAAATTTTAAATCAGTGGGAGTTAAAAACAAGGCCTTAAAAAATTCTAGACCCTACCTTTATCTTTAGAGCTATGTAAAATATTTTTCCCATTAGCACTTTTAATGTCTAAAATTTCAAAAGCCACTGTAGACATTTACATCTGCCATTCAGAAACTCTTTATTTGGAATCCTTCAAAGATTCATATTACATAACTCAGCTAGGGTAACTATTTGAGAGCAATTAATCACTGGGGATATCACACACACATCTTTTTTGAAATTTACTTAACAGAAGACTAAGAGCATTTAACCTGTTCCACAGAAATCCTCAGACACACCTCATAAGGTAACTTCAGTATGTGAATGTATATTTTAAACCTTTACCAATTTTGTTTTGGTAAAAACATTCTCCAGTTTGTTTGCAAGGGGTTCTTAGAATTAATCAAACCAGGGATTTCTGAGAAAGGCTTTTCAGGATTGTTGAAGCATAAAGGAAATACTCCAGCCCAGGCATTAACCAGCAGACCAGTGAGAAGGCTGCCAGTGCAAGCTGAATTTGAAGAAGCAAATGTGACCCATGGTGCAGCAGAGAGTGTCTCTGGGCACACACATAACTGAGCAGGTGAATGGGAAATCTATGACATCTCTGGACCATTGCAATATTGATCATTAGAGAAGATACTCTTGTAGTGAATTTCCTAGTGCACCAGAATGAAATGTTCTAATCATACAAAAAATAAGAACTCCATACAATGCTGGGGTGAAAAGCAATATCTTGTATTTAAGTGTCTGTGCAATGTTACAGGGAATAATGTAAGTACTTTCCTTTATCATTAAAGTCATCTTAATCATCACAATCAGTCAAGGACTGCATAATACCAGGCACTCCTACTCCTTACTCCTCAGTTCTGGTGGACAGGTTTGGCCACTGATGCCCTATCCATCAAAGTCAAAACTATCAAAATGAAATTCAACAGAAGGCAAGCCAGTTCCAGTCAGATCAAGCTTGTGCAGCTTACAAATTGGAGAGGAGCTTAATCCATTGGGATATCCTATTTCACCAGGATTGAAATGCAGGCTCTGATACTAGCTTGCATGGATGTGCCACTTGACCCATCTGAATTTCTTTGTCTTAATTATAAAATGGGAATTCTGTCATCCTCAAAGCCCTTTTGACATCTATGAGTGAGAATGTCTTTTAGCTATAGCTATGGCCACATTATGATGGCCAGACCTACACTGTGGCTTACTCTGGAACATCAGCCTTCAAAGGAGTGATGTTGCTCTTTCATTTAAGGGTTTGTGTGTGTGGCGGTGGTATTTTCATACTGAGGTTTCCCTGTTCTTTATGCATCAGTCCATTCCTCTGCATCCACACATTCAGCAAGAGTTATTTCCAATTTCCAAAATCAAGATCTGTCTCTTCAAGACTTGCAGAGGAAGATCTCTAACCTTCAGGCAAGCCTTAGATCATATTAGAGGCAGACTTGCAAGCTTAGAGTACAACAGCTCAAAAGCTTGTCATTATATAGAGGTCTCACAGGGAGGCAGGCAACCATGAGCACTCCAAGCATCAGAAGTACTCACCAAATTTCATCCACAGCATTTTAACTTTTGTTGCTTTCTCACATTCATTCAGTTGGGTTTTTTTTTCCTAAAATTCCCCCAGCAGAACAAGTGACACTTTTACCCCCCCCTTTCATCTGTTTATTTTTGTTTCACACGCAAACAAAACCCTCACTGGCAACAGTAAGACAACACACAACACACACGAGAATCTAACTTGACTGCAAGATGGATGCAGAGGACAGAACCTTGTTAATTCAGCAGGACCAATACCTGCATCATGCTAATTTTGTTTTTATTCAATCCATCCCTTTCCATTTGGGTCATCTGTTCTTGTGGCCACTTCACCTTTTCCATCCATGGCAAAACAGATTAGTTAAATGCAAAGGAGACATCAACTGGATATGACAGCACAGGTAGCCACATTCCCTCACCTTCTGATCTCAGGACACCCCAGACCACTGGCAATAGCCCAGCAGGGAGCTACAGTGCCAGCCAACACGGCACCACTCACCTCACCGCCGCTCTACAGCAGTCCTGCCTTTACACCATACTCATTACTGAATCTTAATAAAGCTTGATTAAAAACTTAAGGGCAATCCTTCGTTAGGATTTCTCTGGTTTCCCATTTTAATATTGCAAAATCTGGCTTCCAAAGCATTCCTGGATATACCACCATGCAGGCTGCTGCTTCCACTGCTGGCAGTTCCCTCTCCTCCCAAAACAAACCCTTCTCTGCTTTTACAGCATTTCAGTGAAGAAGAATGCAGTGTAGTCTCAGCAATTTTGCCAAAACATGAACCTGCAATAGCTAGAGCTGCTGAAATATAGGGGGATAGCGAAAGATTTCTTTATAAACATTTAAAAAAAAGTACCACAACTCCATGCACAAAGTAAGCTGTTTGCAGAGAGAAGATAAAAGGAATATAATAGCATTTCCTATGCAATAGAATGTTGATTTACAACAACTGCCTAATTGGGGAACATTGGGGGATCCTCCCTGCTAAAGAAAAAAAAAATATATCCAAAACTTACCTACACACTTTTTACTTTCTCTGTCTCTCCTACATCTTCACTATTAAAAGCACACTCCCAAAGTGCCAGCCTCAGTATTTTTAACTCCTGAAGCCAGTGGCTCTTCCCTCCAAAGACAGTGCTTCAGTCTAACATCAGACTGAGCTCTGAGGATGTGAGCATGAGGGAGGGAGACTTCAACATTACAACCCATCCATCAACCACTTCTATAAAGCTCTTTTGTTCCAAGTGCATACTTAGCAACTCAAGGTCAAAACTCATGTTGGAAAATGCAAAGAGTAAGTCAACCCAGACCTTCACCCCTTCCTGTCTTCTTGACCTTAAATACAAACAAGAAACGGGCAAAAAAAAAATTTTAGCTATGTGATCTACTTATATAAAAATGTGTCTCAAGGGATATAATGAACTTTAAAATTACTCCAGATTAGGTTCTTAATCTATGCTACTAATGATACAGATTAGAAAACAAAATCAGAATATATGCATTTAGGATACAATGCCTTTGCTTTTCCATCTTTTCTCTCTCTGTCTCTCTCTCTCTCTGTTAGGGGTTGTAGGGTTTGGTTGTGGTTTTTTTTTGACACGCACACACACAAGGTTTGATTGAAAACACCATAGGGAAAACTAACTGGTTTCAAAAAACCCAACCTTTTCCTCTCTTCTGAAAAACAAAGGAACACATCTCTATTAGCCTTTGGCTTTAAGAAGTCCTGGGTCAGATGTGAGCAGCCTTAACAAAGAAGAAAAATAGTAGGTATTACAAATAAAAAGCAAGGGTTTCATTGCAGCAGAGAAAACAGGATGTATTCCACGGGCTGTAACTATTCTCCTCAGAAACACAATGGGGGAGGGAATAACCCATCATGTTCAAATACTTAAGGGCAGACTTTTCAGTGAATCCCATTTTTGCAGGGTTCCACAGCAGAGATGCCAAATACCCAAGATTACAAGCTTATCCAGTGGGTATTTCCCAGAGATGCTGTAACAAAAAAAAATTTACATGTACAATACAAAAGATGGTGCAAGACAAGAGAACTCTAACACAAAACTATGATCTAGTATTTAAATCTTTTAATTTCAGGATGATCTAGCAGTCTTTAGCATTGTCATCTCAAAACTTTTTAACGATTTCTCCCAAAAGCTTTCATATAACATCTTTCATATGGGAAAAGTCCTGCCAAGAGCTTTAAATATAGCTTTATCAAATGCCAGTTTGGCTTCTTCCATGTGATTTTGGACACTTTAACAAGGGTTCATGAACTTTCATTGGAGAAAAAAAATCGAATGTATAATAAGAGTTTGCCATCCATGTGTGTAAGTATTAGGTAATGTAAAATACCAGATAATACTACAGTCTAACAAAAACATTTTAAAGTAAGTTATTTCTTTCCAATACCTTTTATTTAGTCCCTAAATCCCAAGCTTCATTTAAAGAACCATCACACATACAAAGTCCTGGCAATTAATTCAGCCTAAAGGACTGCTTACTTAGAGGAAGGATAAGAAAATGTGTTTAATTAGCAGCAACTCAGGATACCAAGAGACTACTTTATTTGATCAACTGCTGCTGTGGATGATGAAAAAAAGGTGTTTCCTGTAGTTCTCATTGGAGTTAACTTGCTTCCCCCAAGCAAGATGAAGAACAGAACTATATGGTATCTTTTCTAGCTTTCTTAATAAAGCTCCCATCAACACAAAAAAAAAGAAAAAAGAAAACAGAAAAGAGTACTGTATTAATGTAACCTAGATCCTAGACAGCTTCCAAAAAACCTAGCCAAGAACCTTTGTCAGAATTTCAAAAAGAAGCCACTGCTGAAATTCTTAAGCGTGCAGAAGGGTTGTTCAGGACTCCTCCTGCAAACACTGAATGATTTTCACTCTTTAAAAGACGTTGCTGACAGTATCTGTAAGGTGAGACACTGGAAACAGTTTCCACTATTTCCACTAGAGATAGTTTCCATCTCTTCTGAGATAAAGTTTATTACCTTGCCTTACAACAGAAGCAGTAGGTATTTTTACTGAAGGTATTAAAGCTCTTCCAAAGAAGCACTGCAAGCTCAGAAGTCTTCAAGTGAATAACTATAAATAAAAATAAATATTCTTTTAAAATAATCACAATTTTTCAAATGTGATCATTGGCTGCCCGCTTTGTTACTTGATCAACTAACACCTTCCATTACCCACCCTTTTTCAGATAAATGTGCTAAGACACTTACCGCAGGCCACAGAGCACCCCAGCTCTCTTGGTCATGTTCTCCATCATGGGTGCACATCAGCAGCTCTTGGAAAGCCTCCCAGTAAGAGTCATGTATTAGTGTTCCCACTTAAAACACTTTGACAAGAGGCAACGTGCACAAACTGATATAAAAGAAACTCCTTTTAAACATAATGAAAAACTTTTTTACTATGAGGGGTAGTCAAACACTGGCACAGGTTGCCCAGGCAGGCTGTGGATGCTCCATCCTTGGAGATACTCAAAAGCTAACTGGACAGAGCCCTCAGCACCCTGCTCAAGCTGAGCCTGCTCTGAATAGAGGGCTGGTGGTCACATCTGGAGAGTAATGGTCAATAGCTCCATGTCCAGATGGACATTGGTGACAAGTGGTGTCCCTCAGGGGTCCATACTGGGACCAATACTGTTTAACATCTCCATCAATCACATAGACAGTGGGACTGAGTTCATCCCCAGCAACTCTGCGGGTGGCACACAGCTGAGTGATGCAGTTGACAGGCCAGAGGGACAGGAGACCATCCAGAGTGACCTTGACAAGCTCAAGAAGTGGGACCTTGTGAACCTCATTTGGTTCAACGAGGCCAAGTGCAAAGCTTTACACCTGAGTCAGTACCAATACAGGCTGGGAGATGAAGGGATTGAAGGCAGCCCTGCAGAAGACTTGGGGGTACTGATGGATAGGAAAACTGGACACAGCCTGGCAATGTGTGCACACAGCCCAGAAGGCCAACTGTATCCTGGGCTTCTTCAAAACAACTGTGGCCAGTAGGTCAACAGAGTTGATTCTGCCTCTGTACTCCACTCTGATGAGACTCCACCTGGATGAATGTGTCCAGTTCTGCAGTTCTCAGCACAAGACGCAGACCTATTGGAGTGGGTCCAAAGGAGCACCGCAAAAATGATCAGAGGGATGGAACACCTCTCCTGTGAAGGAAGGCTGAGAGAGTTGGGGTTTTTCAGCCTAGAGAAGAGAAGGCTCCTAGGAGACCTTACTGCAGCTTTTCAGTACTTAAAAGGGGTCTACAGGAAAGGTGAGGACAATCTTTTTATCAGGGCCTGTTGTGACAGGACATGGGGTAATGGTTTTTAAGTAAACAGGGAAGAATTAGACTACATAAAAGGAAGACATTTTTTACAGTGAGGGTGAAACACTGGCACAGGTTTCCCAGAGAGGTGGTAGATGCCCCATCCCTGGAAACATTCAAGGTTAGATTCGACAGGGATCCAAGCAATCTGATCCAACTGAAGATGTCCCTGCTTGCTGCAGGGGGTTGGACTAGGTGACCGTTAAAGGTCCTTTCCAACCCAAAGTGTTCTATGATGTGATGATGTCCAGAAGTGCCATCGCATGGGTTTCTGCAATTTCAATGACCACAAAAAGAGTTTGAGTTGTACTCCGAGTTGCAGAGTTCTCAATACATGATCTTTGGTCTCTGCTCAAGCAGCTTCAAGAACTTTTCCTTTAAAAGTTTCATTCCATTCAAACCCACACAGTCACAGCTTCAACAACAGACGGTGAGGTGTGAGGAGAAATCAAAAAAAGGTATCACAGCAAAAGGCAGAGTTCAACTATTCCAATTTGGTATTTCTGTCAAACGAGGAGACACTCTGGGCTTCTCCCTATTAAGTTCAAACTTCTACTAGAAATATATCCACACTTTTATTTGTCTTCAGAGTTAAGCTTATTCATATTTTATTTTTGTAAGCTACTAGTAATAATCTAAATTAGAAATACTATACGTGCACAGATGTAACGAGTAATAAAGCCAATGGAGCACAAACATGCCAAGCTGACAGGAGCTCAAAGCAAGACAAGCTTTTGTCTATCATGACCTAATTAATTTTTCTACCAGTTGCACTACACAATGCATTTATATAATTTAAATATTTGATGCGTTAACCTGCAGCACATTGTTTCTATGTACAATCCTGAATTACCTACTCTTCATCCAACTGTTTACAAGCTGTAGTGATTTCCAGATTGCAGGAAGTTACAGTTTGTCAGCAAGGTTCCTAACAGTAACAAAATAGTTTGTTAAGAAAAAGCTACTGTATTTTGTGTTGGGAAAAGGGGTGGCAGAGGAAAACATGCTCTGTTAGAGCAACCGGTTCAAAATAACATGCCCTGAAGAGCACTCCCTCCCCTGTCACATACCACGCTCTTCAGCGGGGACATCCCAAATTACAGAATTGAAGCCAAACTCAGCAATGAGTGGGAGCAGGCAACAAAATAAGCACTGCAGATGGTTTTGGTCTTCCTTTCCATGAAGTAGACACAATGTCCCTGTAACAGACATGGAATAAACAGAGCCTTCTGTAACATGACAAACTAAAAAACGCCAAGCGCTCTATATTTCTGTGGTATTCTTTGCCTCAAGCAAACACTCTACGGATTTCTAATTACCTGCTCTTCCTCTAGACCTCAAGAAGGCCCACAACTATCGTGAAACTCTCAGGTTCTCCAACACAGGCCTTTTTAAACCACACAACTAAATCGCCATCTCCTAGCTTGACTTGTATGTGTTATGACTAGACTCTCAGGGCAAAAAGCCTTATGCTCACAGTTAAATCAGTATTGTGGCTGTGCTAAATAAGTGCTTTCTGCAGTTTTTAGGAAATCTGTGGCTGCGAATAGGCCAACGCTGCAGTTTCATCTTCCTTCAGGGCCTCCCTCCGCTCTGTGCAGGGGACTTCTTGCTGAAGGGCAGCCCTGTCCACCAACAGAAGGCAAGGCAAGAGAACTGGCTCACACTCACCTCATCTTCTCCAGCCTTCCTATCTTTCCTGAAAGTAAAGATCATCATTATAGATTACAATTCTGTATATTTTATTATAATTATATAATTATAACTGCAAGTACAATTTCAAAATCAATAGTAATAATCTAGTTACACTTAAACCACCCTTGTTAAGATCATGCTTGTCTCCCCAGGACAAAGTAAACCCTACATGATGCTACTACCCTGGATTTCAGCAAGCACGGAGGCAGAGCCACTCCAGCACACATTGCTCAACCGGGAATTGCAGTCTCCTCTCCTCAGGGCTGCTCCCCACAGGGCTTGGGCTGTCCCAGCCTGCCCAACAGGACTGCACACAGTCCCCACTGCGAGGGCAGCAGCCAGAGATACCAGGAAGGGTGTTGGCCCCACAGAGATCAGCTGCGATAGCAGTTTCCCATATCTTGGTTGCCATCAAGCTCCCAAACACAACTGGTACAAAATCTTTCTATTCCCCCATTATCTGCCTTCTATTTCCTACCCTACCTGTTCCTTACGGCAAGCATTCAGCTCTGCAAACTGACATTTTGTGATAAATATGCTTGTATCTTCTAATACTCTTGATCTTCCATCACGGTACACATGCTATTAAAAAAATCTAGCGGAGGAATCATGTAGTAACTACCTACCTTTATTTTAACAGAACAGAAAATAGTTATTGAAAACTGCATCTAAACTAACACATCAAGGCATGTAACAAACATTAGAGTATTTTCATTTTCTTACTCCCTTGTAATATATATAGAACAAACTTAAGTTCTTTTTCATATTTAAAATGTTCTATTATATGTTAATGTGCATATGAAAAATACATCAATCTTATGGTGCAATTAGTTCCAGAAATTCTTGGATTCTTAGACTTCTGCAGAAGAAAAAAAAAAAAAAAATTCTGTGTCTAGTACATATGTTGGATGGGGAGAGGGGGTAATTGATTCAAAATCTGAGAAAAAGGGATTTTATTTGCATGATGTCCAGAATAAGTGGGATGGGAGGATGGATATTCCTGTGTGACCTATCAAGCTTTCCTCGTGCTATCCTTCTTCTAAACTGAAAATCAACTACCACAGCTAACAAAAAAGGGGACTGTTCTGGATAAGTTTTGTAAGAGCTTGTTCTCATTTCATGGCAGTTGCCTTTTTTCTAATTCAAAATATTTTAAGCCCTCTAAGGACAATGTGGCTAACAACATTTTGACGTTTTCTTTTAAACATTTAAAGATACTACATTAGCCAAACATCACTTGGTTTTTCAAGCACCTCAAGCAGATTCAGTTACTGAGCACCAAGAGCTAATGAATAGGAAGGGAAAGCCAACACCATTCACTGGGGAGCTCTCTCCTACCACACAACAGGGACAAAAGGTGCCACTAAAGATAACCCACAAAGCACTCCTCTGGGGTCCTGCTGAGCTTCCAGTAAGCAAAATCAGTTTGTTGCCAAAAGCCAAAACTCACCAAAGCAGAAAATGGAAGACAGATGTCCATTTGCCAGGAGAAAGACTAAGCTTGCTTGCTTACTCAAATCCAAGCTGTTGAGAAAGCTTACCAATGGAACAACCAGACAGAAGAATATATGTAAGCCAGTGTGTGGCAACATTTATCCCACCACTTACAAGTTGATGGGCACTCTCCTCTAGCCAGCATTTCGATACTAAAAGGGAAAAAAAAAAAAAAAGGGAGGAGCTAGGAGAAAGATGAGCATTCAAGTACAATACGTTACCATTTAGAATATTCTTGGAGAGGCCTCTTCTTTTCATTGTCCACGTGGCCATTCAACAATAAAAATAAAAATTAAAAGAAAAAAAAAAAAACACATAAAAAGCCACCACTGTCACTGTTACCCAGTGTGCTTGAAATCTCTACTTTATAATTTCTTCCATTATTGCTTGCATTAGTAATTATTGCTAGTAGGAAAATTAAGTGGCTTCATTCTACATATAGCATATATAGTTCCAATTTAATTCAGGAGGCATCTGTTATAGTCCTAATCTCTGAAACATAGCAGCTAAGTTAATTAAAAAATTACAATCTTAGATTAATCAAAATTTGCTTAGACTGCAGCCTGATTACAGTAAAAGGAATATCCAGTCAACTGACTTAACAGACCTACTATTTGTCAAGATGTTAAATTTCAGATTAAAACAAGAGCTGTTGCTCACATGTAAACTAGGGAAATCAAACCTACTGACACATTAAAATGTCCTTTCATTTCAAAAGTTCTAAGAACTTAGCCAGAGATGTACATTAAAGTGAATTCCTTTGACCTTTTTTTATTTCAGGTAATACCTGGATACTCTCACTTCCACTGCTGCAGGGGTGTGGCTCTTGATTTGTACTCCTATAGCCGAGCAATAGAATCTCTGTGCTTGGAAGGGAAGCATTAAAAAATGAACAAAAGGATACATGTGGAGAGGTTTAAGACTATTAACATGGTGCTTTCCACTGTGCCACAACCCCAGCTGGGAAGGCCTTAGAGTGGGGCTAACCCCAAGGGGTATGAAATGGAGGGGTGAGAAGGAGTTGTCATGAGAAAGCCAGAAGCTCCATCAGATCTCACCCTTCCTGTGAGAAAGGCACATTGTCTATGCCTCCCATCCCCTCACCTCCATTCCTCTCAAATCCTGCTATCAGGCATACAGAGGGTGTTGTATTTGGGGAAAGGGAGATGCCCAAGGCCAGTTTTATCAGTCATGACATGGGTGGCAAGGTGCAAAGTGGACATTGAAACTGTCACACCTTAGAGCAGGCAGGACTGGGGATGGAGAGGCAGCTTAGAGCACACCTGAGGTGGGGAGCCTAAACTACTAAAGAAAAGGAAGAAGAGAAGAGAAGAGAAGAGAAGAGGTTGGGAAAAGAAAAAAAAGTCAGGCCTTAACCTAAAAAGTGTGTAGACCAGTGGCATGGACAGGGAAATCACCAGGAGAAGTTACAACAAAGCAATTGCTTGGCACTGCCTCTCTTTGCAGGTATAGCTACTTTGCCTCCAGATTGCACAGTCATGCAAGCTAAACCTCACTCACTAGGACCTTAAATATTTATATTCCAACTACTTGTAATTCTCAAAGGGCAATGAAGTCTCATATGCACAATGCTGATTAAAGGACAAGACACCAATAAATAAATAAATAAATGAAACCTAACTTAAACCACCATAATTCACAACTGACAAAGAAGAAAAACACGACAGCCTGAAGCCAGAAGAAGCCCTGCCCAGCTAAAACACAGTACAATATAAATACAAACAACTTGCAAAGTCCACCCACATTAATCTGTGCCTAAGCCACAGGTAGAAAGATTTTTTTTTCCTAGTCTCTTAAGTGGTGTGTCATTCAGGCTCTCTGGAGTCTGCCATCCAACCAGCAGGCTTCCTATCCAACCTACGGCCAAGAACAACATTTAATTACCATGTTTAATTGATCTTGTTAACTGTCAGGGTGGACAGCTTTGATCTTGCCTGCTGATAGCTAGTTTAGGACTACAAAAGAAACTGGTACTTTGCATAACTGCCAAGCCTTCAATGTGCCTGTTTTAATTTCTTCTATTTCTCAATCTCCCTTTCTGTTTGTGCTGCACTAGCGCTCCTGATAACAGGAACCACAGCACATGCCCTCATTTATCCTGTCATCTATTGCAACTTGCAAGAGGGAAAAACAAGAAAGAAAAGGAAAGGGAAATTGCCCCTCCTTCACCCAGAAATACAGGAAAAGGAGAGGAATCACCACAGTGAATCTGGCCTTGGCAACGTTAAGTGCAGCATCCCATGGCTGATGGCAGCCGGCACCCAACACTTCAGAAGAAGGTGCAGGAATCACTCAGCACGTGTGGAATAAATCTGCTCCCCACTCCCCTTGAAAGCCTCATCTGACTTCACACTGGTTAGAGGCTGGTTTAAATTCCAGGACTGAGGTTTTGAGGAATTTCAGTGGCTTTCCACTATGTTGTTTTATGTTTGTTAATAGGTTCACCCAAAAAATGCTAATGTGAAGTTGCTGCAGAAGAGGCAGCTTAGGAGAGAAAGCCCACAAGACCAATATTAGTAGCTCACACTCAACCAAGCTGAGACTGTGCCAATACTAATAGGAAGAGAAACTTCTGAGGATGTTTTATTGTATCCTAAAATATCTAGGAAGCTTCAAAATAAATCCTAATTAAGCACAACTAAATGCAAGTATGTTTAATTCATTAACTACCTCTCCTAAACAGTTTTCCTTAATGATCAAGCCAATCATAAGATCTAAGGAAATAAACGTTCATAGGTGGTGTATAATAGGTTCTGAGCAATGTACAAAGCAGCTCTACATTTCAGCCAAAGAGTGTCAACTGGTTCAAAACAGCAAGCCAAAGCCTCATCAAACTGAATTCAGCTGGAGCTTTGCCACTCGGCAGGACAGCGACTTGGCCCTCCATCCCCATGGGAAATCTTTTTCTAACTCAGACTTTCTTCCTGCTTATTTCAAATGAAACCTCTTTTGGATCAGGTTGAATTTCCACAGATAATTAGTCTTGCACTAGCTAAATAAAACAAGAGTTATATTGCTTCTGAACAGCAATCTGAATAATTACAACAGAGTAAAAGAGAAAATTTCCTTTTTTTTCCCCCTCCCAAAAGGAACTTAGCAGCTAACTGTTTAACAGAGAAAAGTACCACAGTGCACAGTCACCTCTAGCATCTGCAGAGTATCATAGCTGAAATGTAGCTCCCAAACAAGAGTCCAAACAGAATTTTTTATCTGAAAGCCAGCCCTTTCTCACCAAAGCTTCCTCAACAGCACATCATGGTTTTGGTGGACAGTTTGGGGTTTCTAGTTGCGGTGTGGTTTGTGGTTTTATGTTTTTCTTTTAGAAGTGTGTATGCGTTTTGTTTGTTTAATTTTTTTTCCCCTAAACCTTTTTCTAAAGATGGTTTCTTCTTGTTATTATGAGACAATTAGTATCTGGTAGACTCTATCGTCACACCAGAAGCTACAGAAAGCCCAGAAAGCCAGCCAGCTCATTCATCTCCTGCCTACTGCTGATATTGTCTCAAATAATGCTCACTTTTGGTGGCTAGGGATGGAGGAGGGGCTTCCCTAGGAATAAACTGAATAAAGCTTCCTGTTCGGCTAAAGCAGGAAATGTGCTCCAGCACTGCCTTGCACACAAACAGTGGAAAACACTTACTAAACAAAATAGCAGAAGATGAAGTGTAAACTGGATTGTCGTTCCATCATGTAGACAAATAGAAAGCCATACTTCCCACCCCACAGCTCTTCCGTTAACGTACTTAAGTGTGAAAAAAATACATACGTATTTATACATGTTCTGCAGGACCATCAAATATTATGCTGTGCCTTTAAAACCAAACACTGAAGGGTTTTAAACAACAACAACGCTAATTTGCAGGTAGCAGTTCTTCCTTCCCACAGGATCAGTTTCTTCTTGTTATAATAGGACGTACAACTGGTCAAACCCCATTCTACTACTGGAGAAACCAAACCAGAAGTTGTCATTAGGTTAACCTCCCAGAAGTTCTCTCAAATCATCTCTTCAGAAAGACTAAAAATAAGTAGTGCAGAACATGGAAGGGACACCTTTCCAGGCTCTCAAGCCACTAGGATTCACAGAAAAGAACAGCAATATTAATCTTTCCATAGTTATCTAGAGATGGTAAAAGACAAACATTAATGGAAAAAAAAGGTCCTATAAAAACAATGACTACTAAAGGCCTCACAGCATTTCCCAAGAGCTGGCTGGCCTCATCACTCACACAAGATTTCTCTCCTGCCATCGTGTGCCTTTTGATGAGCTCTGATCGCTTCAAAGAGGCACTTGTTCTCACCCACCCTGACATTTAAGAACTGAAAGTGATGAAAACTCCATCACCTAATGCTAGGTCACAGGTACAGATGCACACTGCTGGAAAATGAAAAGCTGTTAGGCAAGTTCTATGGTGTAAAACATATTATGGCAGCTGGGTGCTGGAAACATATAACAAAACACCGTGCAAAGCAGCAATGCACATAAGCCTAATGAAAACCTGATGAAAGACTGTTAAAAAAGGGCAGAATCTATACATCAAGAATTTCTA
>NW_008602569.1:7861-8132 GCF_000691845.1 Merops nubicus | reverse complement strand
CCAAGCCTCAAACCACAACAATCCTCCTTGTCCTGCAGCCTGTAATGAATTCCAGTTGGGTCCAGTTCCAGAGATGAACAACACTATGATCTGCCAGTAAGCTGTCTGTGCAAACAAACGAGGTGCACAAACTGCATTTAGGTAGGAGAAATCATCTCCGTGAGATAAATTTAGGCTTATTGGTAAGGTTTGATTGTGGAATGAAGAGGCTATATAGCTCGCATTGTGCTTAAATGAGAGTGCTGGAAGAGAAATTCATTACTTCTCTTCA
>NW_008602569.1:0-7830 GCF_000691845.1 Merops nubicus | reverse complement strand
ATTCCTGCTTTTGTTCCCTGCTGTCTCTGCAGGCAGCAATGTGCAATTTTCAAGCTGTGCTCTGGTTTGCATGGTGGGGTTTCAGGGCACTGTTCTGCCCCACATCCCTGCAACAGCCTGGGTCAGTCCCATCCCTCCGATGGGCTCTTGGCCCTTCTGTATGGTGAGGACTGAGCCGTGCCCAGCCCAGCAGTGGGGTGTGGATCCTGGAAGGAACGTTTATGTGAGTGGCAGCAGCACGAGCCATCAATCTGAAGCAACAGCCCACAGATGCACATGCAAAATGTGATGCTTTCTGCCATGGGAGAGAAACGACTTCCACAAAATGACTGTGGAACAGCATTAAACTGAAGTAAAGAGCTGAATTCATCACAGGCTCCATCAGTGCGCTGGGGCGGATGGCACAGATGAAGGAAAATGAACCAGCCCTGAGAGCTGAGCCAGCACCCGGCTGATGAGGTGCTCTCCTCTCTTCCAAGAGACTTGCAAAAAGATTTTTCTCCCCCTTGGAAGTAAGGTGGCTTTTCAAAAGTGGGGAGGAAGATGACAGTAAACACATGTTCTGTTTCCCCTTAGCTGCTGTCTGAGATTTTGCTCCTCCTGCGTGCGACTGATTCTTGATTTGTTTCCACACTTCTCTTGCTGTGCCTAAAAGAAGGAACAAAAGGGCATAGGAACAGCAGAGATGTGAAGACCAAGAACATCATTCACCAACCATGGGCCTTAGTTTTGTTTTTTTGGTAATATTTTTATGCCAGGCAGGGCTGCATGTGCTGAGAGGATTTACTGATCTAATTCCTTGTCAACACATCCTTTGGTCTTCTGCTTCTCCAAAATAAGTCTCAGAAACTTATTTCAGACATCAGCTAGAACTTTTCAGTTTCCCTGTCAGAAGTATTTCTGCCTGTGCTTCCTGATAACTCTTACTTTTCTGACAGCATTTATTCATAAAATGACGTATTTCTGGACCAGACACCACGTTGCTTTCAGAGCTTGGATGCAACACAGCTTCCTGGACTCCATCCTTCCTCTGGTTACAACTGGCCCACAGAGGAGGTAGGTAGTGTTTTAGTTAACTCCTGTGCAATCAGAGGAAAGTTTAAATCCCTCGTGCGATACACCCTGATGAAGAATTACCTCTAGAATGGGAAACAAGGTGCAGTATAGTTCACAGATGGGCTGCTGAACTACTAGTCTGCTATATAATGGTACCAACTATCATGGAGTCTTAGAGGTTTACAGAGCCTTGGAAGTCATGGGTTCTTCATGGCCAGATCTGGATTTAGGGCTCTGGTTTTAAACAGTGCCTCTGAGAGAACCAAAGGAAAGCAGAGACACCGCTTTATAATCCTCTCTGTACAGGTCTCACAGTCTTTTTGAGGCTTTAGTACAGTATAGAGACAGGACCAGTCCCAATGGGGTGTAAAACCACTTAAGCAGGACAGAAGAGACTGCTGAAACATGGCTCGGGGCCATTATAAAATACGGCTCTTGAAGGGGCTGTATGGAACTCTAAATATCTAAGCTGATCCCTTATCTTGGGTTTGACACCATTTGAATCCTTGCTTGTGCTGTTCTGTAGAAGATGGAGGCTCCACCACCTTCTCCAGGTGACGTGTTTCATTCTACCTAGCATCTGAAAGCTATCCCTGAGGGAGATCTGAATTAGCCCTTACTGCACGTTAAGCCTATTGGTCCATCCCCAGTAGACAGAAGAGTTTTACAACCTATATTTGCCTATTATCTTTTACATATTGGCAGCCTCCTCTTCTCTCCCCATCCCTTCTTATCCTCTCTAGATTGCAGAAACTGCAGCTGTAAAAAAAAAAAAAAATCTCTTTCTCAGCAAGCTGGCCATGGCTCTTGGAAAGCTGTGTTTTGCTCTCCCTGGCTCATACAGAGTGCTGGCTCTGGGGAAAATGCAGGCTAACTGGCATTTACCTACTTTTAATTGGATTGAATTACCACTTAAATTGGCGAAACTCCAGCACTACTTTTTGGCATCTCGACAGGGTGCTAAAGCTGCAGCCATCTCTGCTCTGCTGGCGCTGCCACTTGTAGGGACACTGGCAGAAGCAAAGAGGTGCCTGGGCAGAAAAGACTGGGCATGTTGCCCACTTGTCTAGGGACCAGTATTTTATGTCCTGGTTCTGTGACACTTGGAGAAGCTGACTGACACCAGAGCAGCCCCTTGTTGCCTGCAGACCCAATTGCTTGAGCTTTCTCCCTGCAGCTCCCATTGTGAGCTCCCACAGCTCCCTGAGGACCCACAGTGCAGCCATACTACAACCTATCCACAGAGGTCACTCTCCTCAAGCAGAAGGTGAGGCAGGCTCAGGTGCCCTTTGCTCCCACCCTACCAGCTCCTCCATCCTGTGCTTGGGCGGGATTTTCCTTGGTGGATACCAAGGCTGTGCTTACCCCAGTATGCACCCATGCTCCATAGCTTTTGTCCAGCTTTGGCCTCACTTAGGCAGTGCTGGATTTGTGCTGCTGTTGCTTCATTTGCCTCTTGGCTGTCTCTCTCTCCTGCAAACCCCTCCTGTAGCTTCTTCTGCATCAATGTCAGTGTGTGTTACTTCTGTGAGCAGCTGCAGGACCCAAGTCCTTTTTGGCAGAAATGTCACCTACTTTTTCTCTGCTTATTCTTGCAAAACTATCCAATTTGCCTCCTTGTCTAATGCTTTAACTTTTTTGGACTTCTTCTCCAGCTCATCATGTGCTCCTCTGTGGTGTCTGCGGACCAGAGGCTGCCACATATAGAAGTATTTGTGCTCTGGAGCAAGGCTAAACATCAGAGCAGTCAGATTTATTTATTTTCTCTGACTGTAACATTTGCCTTCTGGACAAGCACTGGGGACCTGCCATGTAAGCAGTTACCAGTTGAGCTCAAAAGCCGAAGTTCTGCACTTGGAGTTATAAACAGCCTCTTATCTCTGTGCTGGACATAGAAAGTGACCTATTTAACACATTTGCCACCCTGTTTTAAAGTAGTTTTAAAAATTGCAAGTGCATGATGAAAAGACATGCAGAAACGGTTCAAAAAAATTTTGCTTCTCTAGCTTCTGTTAAAATCAGTGGTTTTTTTTTTTTTTTTTTTTTAAAAAAAAAGGGTTGTCTTGGCTTATTACTTGCCTGCAGGGTCAGTGCCAGATGGAGGTTAATAGCAGGTACTATCCTGCTGTTTAAGGATTCAACTTTTTTTAAAAAAAACAAAAAACGCCTCTTCCCTCTTTTCTCACTTTTTAAAAGGGTCACATCTATGAATAGGCAAAAGCCTCAGTTTTGCTATGTTCTGCTACTTCGTGGTGTTTAAAAATGTGCTTACCCTTTTCTGGGATGCTTTTTTTTTTTTTTTTTTTTTTTTTTTTGCTTGAGTTTCATTTTTCTTTGAAATAACAGAAGTGAAACTCTCAAATCTCCCTGAGAATTTTACAGTTATTTTCCTGCCATTGCAACTAAGTTAGTGGAGACATAAGTATAGATGATGACCAAAAATCATCCCAGTACTTAAGGACAAAATCTACATTCACTCTGACCAGCAGAAGCACAACTGCAGTGTACACTAGAGATTAATTTGAAAAAAAAAATGACCAATTAAAATAATGAAAAAGTCTGTAATTCTATGCATCTTTTTCACAGGTAACTTCATGTTCATTCAGCATCTACAGAATGTGTATATTTGTCGAGGGGATGAGAAAAGGAGGGATGGGAAATATTTTAGGATACAAAGGATGACTGGCTTCGTCTCTCATCCCAGATGAAGTTTAAAGGTCAGGGTCTGAGGCAGGCTATAGCTCTTTGCATTTTTCAGGAAACGCTTGTTTTTGTTACCTGCAGGGCCACCTTATGTAAAATCAGAGCATGACTCTTCCCCTTAGGTAAGGAACTGCTCTTAGATGTGATAGGAGTGCACAAAAACTTGGCACCTTGCAGCTAAAGCCTGTTTTGTGCTCAAGTTCCCCTCCGCTGCCACTCTGAATCACAGAATAATTGTGCTAAGGACAGCTGACCCACCAAGGGGCTTCATCTGAATGCCTTTGCCACCCAAGCTTTCTTTGCCGAGACACACGGGCCAGTTTATTTCAGAGATGCAATGATCAAAAGCTCGACACAAAAATTCCGTGTTGCTGTGTGCTGCAGAGGAAGGCTGGAAGTAATTTGGGTCAACTAAAGTTAGAAACCGTCCTCAACCTCACGAGACAGATGTGAGCTTTGAAGTCAGGGAGATAATCAGTAAAACAATCCAGTAGAGCCAGTTTTTCCCCAGTCCAATTTCTAATCTGCTGACTCGTGCAGGGTCCTGTTGCTAGATGAGGACAATCTGCCCAGTCCTGGGACCTACCCTGGACAGAGGTCAAAAAACAGTGTCAGAAAACATAGAATATTTGAGTGGGTGATGCTGCAGTGTGTTTCTGGAAAACAGTCCCTCCTGACCAGAGGAGTTTGTGATCACTTTAGACTGAAGATCAAAGGAATTTGGGGTCCTTATATGTGCCTGCTGTATCTGATGCGGACTGTAGGAATAAGCACAGCTCTAACATCTTCTATTCATTAATTTCAGTACTTTGGTTTGTGCTTCTGGGGCTGGTGGCAGGATGTAGATTCACTCAGTATGACCATCCTGTCCAGCTGAAGGAATCCTGTTCACAAACTAAAAGGTCTTCTATAGGAAGACCTTTATCTCTGCCCTGCAACATAGATGGATAATGCCTTGTTTAGTAATAATACACTGACCTGCCTTATGGGAGTCCTCCTGCCAGCCGCCTAAGCTCTTCAGAGGTGGCAGCTGTGGCTAAGGAGTGCAAGAGGTCTGGTGAAATCCAGATCCCTCAGAAACTGCAAAGAGCAGATGTGATGAAGCCAGAGTTTCATACCTATGCATGCTCACTACCTCTGTCACTTTTGCTTTTTCCCTGCCTGGGAGAAGGTACTCAGCTTGGTTCCTTTCTGCTGTTTTGATGAGTAACCCATCATATTGGGGAAATCCCTGACGTATATGTCTGGCTTTTCAGACTGCTCCCTACTGCAGACTCGCAACTTTTAAGTGATACATGACTGCAACACAGTCAGTAATCCATGTTATCAGTGAAACAGGCTCTGTTCTAGCGATACTATCTTACCTTTCCAAATAGTCTCATGGCAACACTCACAAGTTTCAGTCTAATGGATCACTGTAACAGCATGGACTGTTCTCCCTCTACAAGTATACTTTGCCCTCACTCATAGACCTAAGCCGAGCACGGCCTGAAATAAAAACCTCTGGGCCATAGACTCACTCTGCCAAGTATATGTTACAAACCAGCAAAAGCTTGATGCTGCTCTTCGTGTTACTTCGTGCTACTCAATTAAAGCTAGTCAGGAAGTTAAACTCCTTCAAAAAGTCTCTAATGAAGGCTCTTCCAGGGGTTTATGCACCCAACAGGCTCACTTGTCTAAAGGAGGCTTACTGCTCCAGGTCATCTCCCTATATTCACTCCTTTCACATCTGTGTGACACCAGGTGGCACTGACCTGACTGAACTTGGCCTTCATAGGCAGCTTAACCCCCTTTCGCAGCACACCATGTAGGCAGAAGGACAATACTGATGTGGGTCATGGATACAAGCATGAACCATCTGATTGTCTGTCTTCTGTTGAAGATCCTCACTATTATTCTGCAGGTGAAAGAGGACAGCAGCTGACAAAATAAGACTTTCTGAATATGGAGACTGGAAGATTAGACTACAAGGCATATACTGAAGCTAGCTTCATTCCACATTCATATATAGAACCAAACAGCAAAACGATGGGAGATACTTGGATTTCTGGGTTCCTGGTTTAAAGATGTGAAGTATAAGTTCCCTTGGAACCCTACCTGATTTCCTAACTCAGTCTCCAGTTCATTGCTCATTTTCTCTGCCTCCTGGTTTTAGTCTCCCTATTTCCTAGCAAGTTTTCATCTCTATCTGCAAGCTGTTCCATTGCACATTAATCCCTCATTTTTCTCACCTTCCGCTTGCACTTTTGCATTTGAAGGAGGATGAGGCATTTCCTTTTTCTCCAGCACATCAAGGCCCAGAATGACGTGCTACCAATGAGAGGTCCATCATGCCCATCCAGACATGGAACTGCCCACAGTGATGGCCAGTTGAAATGCCTGGGAAAGTCTCATCTTGCATGGGAGCTGAGAACATGGTGCCTGTCTATTTCAGAAGTGGAAATACTAAAAGTCACAAATGTGGATATTCATGTGGTGAAGAAAAGAACACGCTGTTGGTAAATGCTAGCCCCTTTTTGCTTGCTCACATCCCATAGCATGGGTGTGCCATAAGTTTTCAAGTAAAAGTTTTAAAAAAAATCCCTTCCTCTCTTCCAGATCTGGCACCAAGGACTAAGCAAATATCTTTCTGTTATTTTCTTTCCTTTTTTTATTCCCCCCCCACCTTGGAATGCATTAACTTTTTTGGCTTTAAATGGTCTCCAAAAATCCTCCCTGAAGCAACTATATGAACCTTTCAGCGCAAATACTTCAGGTTAAACTGAATAACATAAAGAGTTGGACAAGTTTAATGCCAACCTGTGTTGTAAATCAGGCCTTTAATCTGAGTAGGTCTGGCACATAATTAATCTTTGGGGAGTCTCTGGGTAGCAATTTGAAGGTCGTTAGTCAGTATACTCCCACAGGTCTCCATGGGTTTAGGATTAAGCTCTGTGTGTGAATAATCATCTAATTAATCACCTCAGGTAGGGGTTTTAGAGACCTTCAGTCCCTACGCTTGGAACAGGGGTAAAGTTTCAACAATCAGTACTAAAATTTCATTATATAGTTCACTGCCAACTTAAGATGCATCTCCTCAGACCATGTCTGTGCACTGTAATGCCACAGTGAGCTAACAGACTCAAGATAAGTTCAGGGAGGAGGTAGTTTTCATCTCAGGTGGTGCAGGAAGGTAAGGATGGAAAGTCCATGAGTACTTTCTCCTCTAGTATTTCTGCTGAAAGCAGGCTGTAAAGTGTCATCCAGAGCTGCAGCTCTTCAACTTGAGCTGCATGTCACCTTCTTAATGGGTACTCTACTCTCACACACATGAGCAGAGAGCACTCCTACTCGTGTCCTCATGAGGATAATGCTCAGCAGCACAACTGAGTTCTACAGCTGCTGCCCACAGCAACACCAACAGTTAGAATCATAGAATCACTATGGTTAGAAAGGACCTCTAGCATCATCAGGTCCGACCTTCAGAATCATAGAATGTTATTGGGCTGGAAGGGACCTCTAAAGGTCACCTAATCCAACCCCCTGCAATAAGCAGGGACATCCCCAACTAGATCAAGCTGCTCAGAGCCCCATCAAGCCTGGTCTTGAATGTCTCCAGGGATGGGGCCTCCACCACCTCTCTGGGCAGCCTGTTCCAGTGATCAAATTTTTTCTCCTTTTTCCTAGAAAACTCTCCAATAGCTATCGTCATCTGGAATATAGTTTAGTCTGTAGATGTGAGTGCATGCTGCAAAGCACTTGGGGAAGTCCCTGTTTTCTTGATAAACAACAAAGGCAGCTGTAATTAAAGCTATGGAAGCCTGCTCTGTGTTTTGTAATTTTCACAAAAAATATTTTGTGATGCAATTCCTTAAATACAAGTTTTCCAGGAGAAGGGTCTAAAATGTAATTTTGAAAATCTTCAGTGGGTAAACCTTAAAGTTTCATCCCAAATTGTTGCCTGGAAGGAAACCATTGCCCAGTTTCTGTTCTTTTACACTGCTGCATCTTGCTAAATATTTGTAACGCACTTACACTAATTTAAGTAAAAAGAAACCTAGCATTAATACTGTAATGGTTTGAAAACAAACC
>NW_008602568.1:32124-34511 GCF_000691845.1 Merops nubicus | reverse complement strand
GGCCTTAAGACCCTCGGAGTCCTCTAGTTGTCTCCAGGCAGGTCTGGAAGGAGCTTCGGGCTCTGTCGGTGTCACCAGGCTGCCCTGCACCTTTCCCAGCGTGGCCTCCAGGAGCTGTGAGGGAGGAGAGGCCGGCGCTGCCTCGGCCCTGGCTTTAAGTTGTCCTCAAAGGAAGGCAGAGCACCCATCTGCGTTGCTGGCCAGGCAGTGTCTGCAGCCATGCAGGGCAGAGGTCCCCACCGGTGCCTACACGGGCGATGGTCCCCGTGGGCAGACCACAGCACGTGCTGCAGGCCTTGTAAGGCTGGAGCTGAGCTCCAGGGGAATTTAGAGGACTTGAACTCCTGTAACCAAACTGTGGTGGCAACAGGGCCGGTGAGGTGGTGGCTGTGAGGACTTCTTGTGCTGTGCAGCCAGCCAAGAGCAGAGTGGTCAAAGCAGAGAGAGTGTCCCAGGGACCGAGGTGATCAAATCTAAAGAAAAGAATAAACCCCACAGGTTTCTAGAGGAAGAAAAGCAAGAGCTGGGGAACACAGGACAGCCAGTTCCTGCGTCTTCTTTTAGATGTCACAGTGGAAAATTACCTGGGGCTCCTCTGCTCTGCTTAGGCGAGTTGGGTGGCTGGTGGCCGTGGGCTCTGGGTTGCCCACCCTGTGCCCCCCCAGCTTGCCTGGTGTTCTCACAGTGCCCACGACCCTCTCGAGGGGTAAGCTGGGCCGTGCAGGTGACACAGGGCTGAAGAGCTGCCGTGTCTCAGTCCATCTCCCCGACGCCGGATCAGATGCTTTCCCCGTGGCCTCCTCCCTGCACCCGAGCCTCTCCCCCTGTCCCCAGGCCCCTCCTCTGGTGCCACCCAGCACCCTGAGCAGCACCCATCCTCTGGCAGGGCTGAGAAGCAGAGCTCTGCCCTGTCACCCCCTGGAGAGAAGCCTGGGAGCTCCAGGTGGAAGTGTTGGCTTGTGTACACAGATAGTGCCTGTGTCTCCAGGCAAGGCAAAGCCACGCCACCGATGGCCAGCAGTAGTGGGTTGTTGGCCAGCTTCCCTATTTTTATCTGGATGTGCTTTCTGGGAGGAAAAAGAATGCCTGGGAAAACCCAGGTATGTGGCAGCTCCACTTCACATAGCAAATTCTTGGATGTGTTCCCCTCCTGGCTCATCCTCACCTCAAAGCCCAGCCTCTACTGGCACAGCATTCACGTGGCC
This sequence comes from Merops nubicus, assembly GCF_000691845.1. Taxonomy (NCBI): domain Eukaryota; kingdom Metazoa; phylum Chordata; class Aves; order Coraciiformes; family Meropidae; genus Merops; species Merops nubicus. The sequence continues at coordinate 33,306 of NW_008602568.1, read as the reverse complement.
ATGGTGGGAACCAGAGGGGGACGTGACTTGGAGTCAAGCTAATCACCTTCAGGGCAGTGTAACCACGGGCAATGACTGACCCCCTTCTCTCCATGAAGACAAGCCATGCTGGCGTGGGGAGCAGAAGGTTGGGGCTGGCAGGAAGGTTGAGGTTTGCTTCTTGTGGAGGTGCTGGTTTGGCCTTAACTTCCACTAGGAGTGAGGCCATGAGCAGAGGAGAGCAGCCAGCTGTCAGGAGGTGAGATGTTCCTTCCCAGGGGACAGCATCTCCTCTGAAGAGTGGCTGGGAGTTAAAGACTTTGTGGGTTGGTAAGGAATATTCTTGTGTTTATTGAGATATGGAGTGCAGCAAGGAACTTCAGAACCCCCTGGATGTGTTCTTTAAGTAGGAATGACCCTGAGGTTTTATCCTCTTCAGAACAGGTCCATGGTGTATCACATACAGAGGTCTTGGCCTCAGGGCATGTCTGTGTAGATGGCTGTCTTAGAGACAGGTATCTGTGCCCATGAGCACCCTGTGTGGAGGATCTGTGGTTCTTTCTCTGCACTGGGTGGGTTTTGCAGAAGAGAGATGTGTGTGTGCCAGAGGAGGGGTGCACAGTGCTGGGGACCTGGCTCTGTTACTGATCCCACTGGGAAGAGCCCAGTGGCTGCAGCCTGGGGAGCCTCCTGCCCTCTGGCAGCAGTGCACAAGGAGATGGGGTCAGCTGGCTCAGCTCCTGCTGGCCTCGGGCACGAGGGCTGAACCTGCAGTGAGCAGGGGAAGAGGGCATCTGGGCACGGTCCCACTCGTCACCCCTGGGTGTGCTGCTGCTCATTTCAGAGCTTCAGCCTCACCGTGGGTGGTGGCACGGAGCTGCCACCTCCCCAGGACCTTCTCTGCCAGTACTTCTGTCTCTTCTGAGCTCTGAGGGAGGGCAAGAGTGAACCTGTGGCCTTCCCCTTCAGGAGAGGCTGCGTTCTGGTGGTGCTTGAGCATGCTGGCCTGGAGCTTGGCAGGGAGCAGAGCCTGAGCAGGCTGCTGGAGAGGAGCACACCTCAGAGAAGGTCCAGGGACACCCCTCTGCCCACGCTGCCCATGCCCAGGGGTGCTGGGACATCCTTAGTTCCAGCTCCTGAAGCGAGGGGGGTCTGAGCTGGGCTCTGGAAGGAGCTTTTGGCACCTGTGGGGGGACAAATCCC
>NW_008602568.1:22971-32106 GCF_000691845.1 Merops nubicus | reverse complement strand
CTGTGGGGGGACAAATCCCTTCCTGCGGAGCAGCACCCGGTGGCAGCGGTGAGGTTGGCCCGGGGGGTGGCTCCCGTTTGGTGGCTTGGGTGGCATCACCACACGTGCTGTAGTCACAGGGGCAACCCGCCAGCCTTGGCCACCACCAGGGAGCCCTCGCTGGGGTGACAGCCCCTTCCTCTGCCACCCTTGTGTAGGGCTTTGTGAGCCTGGCATAAAGGGTGACCTTGTGTGGGCCTCGCTGGCGTGCGTGTCCCCGGCTCCTCCGCGGGCAGGGCAGGGGCTCCAGCCAGCTGGGCTCCCGGCTGGAGAACCTCTCCTCTTGGAGAGGACCCATCTCCTGCTCCTCGTTAAGCTCTTCAGCTCGCTCTCCACGGGCAGGGTCAGCCGAGGAACGGGAGGAGGGGGCAGAGCTGGCTGTGGGGGGAGCCTTTCCCTCTGAAGAGCCATCACCTCCTTCTCCCGCCCTCTTCTCCAAACTCCAACGGTGCAAAAAATGCAATCCTGGTTTCTGGGAAAAGAAAAAGATTGGTTTGGTGTTGTTTTTTTTTTTATTGGTTTTTCAATTAATATTTGTTTTTATCCGTGAGGGTTTCAGCCAGCTCTAATTACCAAGGCATTGCTTTCTGGCTGATCAACCCTGCCCAGGGCCTGGCTGCTGCCATGGGAAGAGCTCTAATAATTTTCTATTCTTTTGGTTAATCACCCAAAGCAAAGCAGAGCTAATCCCTGGAGTCCCTTGTCTTTTATGCATAATAGGTTTTCTTTTTTTTCAAACTTCCTGCGTTACGTAATTCTATTTTTTTTTTTTTTTTTTAATATAAAAGGGTCTTGCATTCATAACTTCACATGCTGGGGGGGCTACAGGCCAGCTTCTCATTGATCTGTTTGCCTTGAAACACGTCAGAAAATTCAGAGAGTTTGCTCAGAGAGCGAGCTGAAAATTCAGAGCAGATGTTTGGTTTATAGGGGAGAGAAAGAGGAGGGGGGAGGGGGGGAACCACCTCCAAAAAAACCACCCTGGTGGCGTTCCTGATTTCAGTGCAATGAGCTCAGCCCCTGGAGGTGGAGGAAAGCTGTCACCGGGGGGAAAGCCAAGGCAGGAGCTGTGAAATGTGAATGCAGAGTGACTCTCAAGGGTGGCCTGTCCTCCCCTCATCCCTCCCAGCTCCCTGCCTCAGCTGCTAGGCACCCTTCAGGTTTTTTTTGCCTTCAATGTTTGAGGCCACCTCAACAAGCTGAGGGGCTTAGAGCTCTTGAGGAGGGACCAAGCCAGAAGCTGCTTTCAGAGGGCAGACTAACTTCAGTGTTGGAGCTTCTTGGGGTGCAGGGTGGGTCCCCCTCGTGCTCCACCACCCCGTGGGTGCAGGATGTGGCCCCTCACCGTGTGTGGGGCTGGGAGGATGGGAGGGGAGCTTGCTGCTGAGGTGCCCCGAGCAGGGTGTTGCAGAAATCACTGCTGTGGGCAGGTGGGACCATGGTTCATGTCTGTCATGATGGCTGAAGCTTCCCCTGCTGTCCAAGTTTCTTGAGTGAATGTTTTTTTTTGTCATGACCCAGTCCCCTTCCTGCTTACTAGAATCCTAGAAAGGTTTGGGTTGGAAGCAGACTTAAAGATCATTAGTTCCAACCCCCCTGCCATGGGCAGGGACACCTCCTGCTAGAGCAGGTTGCTCCAAGCCCCATCCAGCCTGGCCTTGAACACCTCCAGGGATGGAACATCCACAACTGGCCAACCTGTTCCAGTGTCTCACCACCCTCCTGGTGAAGAACTTCTTCCTGATGTCTAATCTAAATCTACCATCTTTCAGTTTAAAGCTGTTACCCCTCATCCTGTCCCCACGCTTCCTGGTGAAGAGCCCCTCCCATTTCTTCTGTAGGCCCATGTCAGTACTGGAAGGCTGCTGTAAGCTCTCTCTGGATGTTTGTGTTAAACTGGGGAAAGCCAAGGAGCTCTACTCTGCCATCACCTCCAGCCTCTTCTCACCTTACACCCCTTTGTCACCTCCTTTCTCTTCTCAGCAGCATCTTCCAGGAAGAATTTAGGTTAGAACATCCCTACTGATTCAGTAGTAAGATGCATCCCAACTTATCTCCTTTGGCATCTCAGAAGCTTCTCTGCAACCCACAGAGCAGCAAAAGACCACACTCCACTGTGGTTTCTGCACCCACATTGGCCATCCATCTGGCTTCTTCATTTGCAAGTCAACCACAGGGAAGGTTTTGGCTGCTGGGGTTAAAGACCCCCAATTAAAACATCCTGGAGAGGCTTTGTGTAGTGATGGCCTCGTGAATTCTTCACCTAGCTCTCCAGGTCTCTCAGGGCAGCAGCCAGTGGGGCTTGGCTTTCTCCTTGCCTGCAGGCAGCCGTGGTGGCTGGAGGCTGTGGTGAGAGGAACATCTGGGTAAGCTGGACCTGCACATCTGGCTTTGCAGAGGAGCACCTCACACGCTCGGAGCCACCGCCGGCCCTCTCCGGGGGCAGCGTGCTGCTGGGATTTCCTACAGGACCTTTCCCCTGCCCTGTCTCTGGGGCAGCAGCCACACAACCCCAGCTGTGATCTTCCTGCTGCTGTGTGGTGGAGGTCCCTGGGCCGTGCTGGGAGCAGTGCTGTTATCAGGAGGTGTTTGCTCAGCTCCCTTATCTCCTCGCCGCGGTGCGTGCCGGCTGGCGGCCGTGCCCGTGGCCCATCCCTGCCCCAGCAGGTCTCTGGCCTCCTCCAGAGCTTGCAGGGCACAGATGGAGGGAGACAGCCCCTCCTGAGCAGGAGCTCTGAGGCCACCAGCCCTCTGCTGGGGCTGCCTTACAGCTCTGGCTGCTTCTGCTTGTGCCCTGCCCTGCCCAGCGGCAGCAGCTCGGCACACGGGTGGTCACTGCTGCAGTGGAGCACCTTGGATTGTGTGTCCACCTCCTCTGGCTCTGCCCTAGTGAGGTCCTCCTGGGGTTGGGGCTGTGAATGGCCTGTGCCAACGGGGCCAGCAGCCAAACTCTGCTTAATGGCACCTCAGCCTAACCCTGGGCTGGTGATGTGGGTTCAGACTGTGGAGCTGGGTGGCCTGGCTGGGGCTGGAGCGAGCCCCTTGTGCCACATCCTCCTTCCTGAGCTGTCACAGGGGTGGCAGGACCTGTTGTAGAGCACACAGCCTGTTGTGAAAGGTTCCAGGAGGAGCTTGCAGCCTGTGGTGGGGAGCTGTGGGGCTTTGATCACAAAACCCCGTGCAGCTCTGAGCTTCAATCCTCAGCTGAACCTTGTAGAGAAGAAAAGGAAACGTGTGAAGGCAACGGAGAGGACTTTTTATTTTTCTTTTCTAGTGTACTCTGAGGTTTAGGGGCAGTAGAAAGCAGAAATCAGTGGGGCTTGGATTTTGAAATCCTTACAGTGCTTTTGAAAAGGTAAAACAACCCCTCCCCATCCCCCCTTCTCGGGCCCCCCTTGGCCAGACAAGCTTGGAGAGTGGGCGGTGGAAGATCTTGAAATAGAGCAACTCTGCTTATCTAGAGAAGGATCAAGGTTGGTGTGTTCCACAGCCACCTGCAGCTGCATGGAGCAGATGATGTGGTACCCACCAGGCAGGGATGCCCACAGGAACCTGCCGTGGTCCCACCAAGCATGTACCTGTGGGGTCTGCAGGATCTGCTGCTGTGTCCTGCCCGTGCCACGCAGGGGATGGGTTGAACATCTGGCAGCACATCCTCTGTGCAGGCTGCCCAGGGGGGTGCTGGAGTCCCCATCCCTGGAGGGGTCCAAAAAATGTGTAGAGGTGGCACTTGGGGAGGTGGTTTAGTGGTCATGGGAGTGTTGGGTTGATGGTTGGGCGTGATGATCTTGGAGATCTTTCCCAGCCTTAATGAGCCTGTCATTCCCAAGGGGACTCAAGGAGAGCTGGAGAAAGCTCTCCTTCAAAATAGTTTTCATCTTTAAGCTTTGAGGATTTTTGACATTGCACAAAGAGCTGTGTTCCATGGAAAGAGCTTTTTGACATGGATTCAGATGAGAAGCTTCTTCATTTCTGTCCATTTTCTGCCTTTCTGTAGATCCCCCAGCCCTTGGAGCTGCAGCCCAGGCTGTCAGCTTCTGCCCAGTGGCTGTGCTGGGCTCATCCCTCCTGTCCCAGCTCTCCTCCTCTCTGGGAACTTTGTGTATCCCCATCACACATCCAACACCTGGATAGGTCAGATGTGGGAGGACACGTGATTGTGGAGCACCCAAAAGGCCAGGGGCTGGTGTCTCTAGCAGAAGGTGGCAACTCTAAATCTGTAGAAGTCAGCAGAGTTTTATGATGCTGACAGATCATGCTCTGAAAGTCTCTGTGATTTCAAGCAGCAGTTCAGCTCCATCCCTGCTGCCTGTGTGCTCTGGTGGCTCTTCAGCTCTGTTTGGAGCTGGGGATCCTGAACTGGGCTGACTGGAGAGCTGTGGAAATCCTTCCAGAGTCTGGAGCAGGCTTTGCTCTGCAGCTCCTGCCTTCTGCTTGCAGGCACTAGTGGGTGGGTGGGTTGTGGTCCCTTGTGTCCCCTGGAGCTGTGGATAGGTGCCTGGTGCAGGCCTGGCCACCTGCAGGCTGGCAAGCCCACCTTGCTGTGGGCAAGTGCCCTGGTGAAGGTTGTGGTCCAACTTCCACAGAATCATAGAATCCTTTAGGTTGGAAGGGACCTCCAAGATCATCAAGTCCAACCCTTGAGCCATTAGGGCTCTAAAGTCCTCTGCTAAAACAGATCAGAATCTGTCAGGGTTGGAAGGGAGCACAAGGATCCCCCAGTTCCAACCCCTCTGCCATGCGCAGGGACACCTCCCACTAGATCAGGCTGCCCAGAGCCTCCTCCAGCCTGGCCTTAAAGCCCCCCAGGGATGGGGCCTCAACCCCCTCCCTGGGCAACCCCTTCCAGGGTCTCACCACTCTCCTGGGGTGAATTGTCCTCAGGAGCTGAGCTCCCCTTGGGTTGTCTGTTCCCTCTGCCAGGAGCTGCTGTGGTGACCCCGCTGTGCTGGGTGCTGCCAGGGGGGTGGGTGTGGGTGGGCCACGGGGCTCTGGGTGGCACACAGTGATGCTGTGCCTGCTCTGCTGCCTCCTGGCCCCCTGAGCTGGCACAGGCTGGCCCCATCCTGCTCTCCACCTCTGCTGGAGCTTCCCCCTGGTGCTTGGCCCCTCTCCTTCGGGGCTGGCGCTGCGCAGGGCCCCATCCTGCTCCCCCAGAGCTGTCAGCAGCTGTGCCTGGCAGGGTGCTGGGCAGAGCAGCTGCTCGAGAGGCTTTTTCCTGTTTATTTTTTTGGCTCTGGGCCACCCCTCCTGTGTGTGCCCTGCATCCTTCCTCACTCTTCCTCTGCCTCGCCGGGGGCTGGCCCTGCACCCACCCAGCAGCCAGGGCAGGGAGCTGGGCTGGCTGTGGGCAGGGGCTGGGCCCCTTGGGAGCAGGATATCCAGGAGGATTTTGGATACCCCTCTCTCTGTTGAGCCCACAGTCCTTATCCTGCTAATCTTTGCCAAGTCCCAGCCCTTCTCCACTTCAGAGGAGCAGAAATCTCTCCCAGGTCCCAGAGCAGCCCCTGAGGGGTGCTGGGCTCCCCAGGCTTGTGGGGCAGTGGGGACTTAGCTCTGCTGGGACACAGCTTGGCTCTGCATCCCAGCAAAGCAGCAGAAATGGGTTATCTTTATTATTTATTTGTTTTTCCTCTTTGGTGTCTCATTTGTCAGGCTGTTCTCAAGGTCTTGCTGCTGGTTGGAGTATGGTCCAGGTAATCCCCAGCAGCTCAAGCTCTGGGGCATTTATAGACTCACAGGAGCCTTCTGGTTGGAAAGGACCTTTAAGATCACAGCATCCAACCATTAACCCAGGTCCCCACTGCCCTGTGTGTCCCTCGCCCCTCATCTCCACAGCTTTGGAAACCCCTCCAGGGGTGGGGACTCCACCACTGCCCTGGGCAGCCTGGGACAGCCCTGGACAAACCTTTCAGGGAGGACATTTTTCCTAATATCCAACCTAAACCTGCCCTGTGAAAAGGCTTTGAGATGAGGGTGTGAAATTTTGGAGCACTGGCACATCAAGTTGGGTAGGAATCATGAAGCAGGTTGGTGTGCCCAGTTCTGGGGAATCAAGTGAATCCCAGGGGAGGTCATGAAGAAAGAAACACACCCGAGTGGCAGAGGAGCCTGGTGTGAAGACCATCACTGGGAGCTCCTGCTTCCCCCACCTAAACTGGGGGATAATGTTTCCTGCTAGGGGGGTGTGAGGCTCAGGTGATGTCTGCTCAGACCTGCAGGTCTTCAGCTGGTTGGTGCTGTAGGAAGCTGCCCTGGGCAGGTTGTCCCAGTTCTCCTGCCTCGGGGGTGGAGGGTGAAGCCAGCAGCAGTAGTGGCCCCACTGTGGTTGTTGCAGGCAGAGCTGAAGGGGCTGGGAAGGGAAGAGATGTGATGTTTCCACTTGGAACCACGCTGGGCTGGCAGCTCAGCTTCCCCAGCAGCCTCCAGGCCACCCTGCCTCCTCCTCTTCCTCACGGGGTGCAGGGGACTCACGTGGGGAGCCCCAGGAGCAGGTGGCCTGAGGAGCTGCCTCAGTTGTGGTCGGTGGCAGAGCCCTCTGGAGCCTCTCCTGCAGCTAGTGGCTCACCCAGAGATCTCAAGGAGGACACCTGGAACCACATCTGTGCTTCAGGGAAGGCTCCAACCTCTCTGTCTGAAATCAGCTCTCGAGTTGAGCGTGGCAGGGAGGAGGTCTGGCTGTGCTGCTGACCTCAGCAGCAGGTGGCATCTTCACCCTGTTCTCCTCTTCCCAGCTTGAGGGTGATGCTGAGGAGCTGATGCCCTGGCAGGGGCAGGGACAAGCCCTCTCCCTGCTGCCCCGTGAAGGTCCTGGCCAGCACTCCTCTCTGCCATCAGGGGAACTGGGTTGCATCATCTGGTGAGGGGGCTGAGAACTGAGTCACAGCAGCAGAAGGCTGCTGGCATTTGCTGCCAGCATGACAAATCTTTTCTGTCCCTGTGGCCTGGCCTGGGGGCAGCGTGTGATCATCCTGCCTCCAGCTGCTCTGGGGTGGGACCTGACTCCCTGGCCACCACAGAGGGGAGAAAGCACCTGCCTTGGGTGCAAAAATCCCCAAAGAGGGTTTTGGGGTTTTTTTCCCCAAAAAATCTCCAAGGTTTTTGCTGCTCTTGGGCACCCAGGTGCCTGGATCCACCTCTGCCAGGGCCTCCTCATGGCCCTGCCCAGCTCCTGGCTGCCATGCTGGGAGCTGTGCCTTTGAGCACCCTGTGCTCAGGAGCCTTTGGCTTGCTGGGTCTGCCCCAATCCCTGCTGGTTTTGTGCCAGTCTGCTCCCAGCCCCTTTCCCCACCCAGGCAGTGCTGGTGGGGGTTTGGAGTCCTCCAGCTGGCTGAGGGGATGGCAGGAGAAGGTGTGGGGATGTTGCACAGACCTTCTCCCTGCTGTTGGGCCCTTGGACCTGCACGAGGAGCAGCTCCCTTGAGCATCTCACCCCGTTCTGAGCTGGGTGTGAAGATGTGTGCTCACACCTCTTCAGCTCCCCCCATCCTCCCTCTGCTCTGCTGGGCTCCTGTGAGGTCAGGACATTTCTCCCCCAGGGCTGAGGGGATGGAGCCCTGGGTGCCACTCAGGGTGAAGGGCACCTTGGGGTGGCTTGTGGAGCCATTTTCTCATCCAGAAGCACTGGTGCCAAGCTTCCCCTTTCCATCTGACTCAGTGGAAGCTTGTGCCTCTCAAGCATTGCTGCTGACTGTTGGGAGGCTCTGCAGGCTGCCACCAGCCTGCCCTCATCCTGGGAAGGGACACTGAGGTCCTCAGAGCTGCATCTGTGCAAGCCAGAGCTGGGGTTTGACCCTCCCTGGAGCAGCTCTGTAGGTAGCTGGGGTGGAAACGTGGCCCCATATCCTGGGTGGTGAAGGTGCAACAAGCTCAGGGCTCCCATGGGTGCCAGCCCTCCACTTTGGAGGGGGTAAAACCAGCAATCCTGGTGTTTGCCATCTAGCTGCCTGCCTCCAGGAGCTCCCCACACTGCCCTGCTGTAGGAACAGGGTGACATGTTCCATCCCCTGGGGTCACTGGTGTCCAGCCAGGGGATGGAAGCTCCTGTTTCCCAGAGCCAGCACTGCTCTGGGGACTTCTGCCCTGGGACTGTCTCTCTGCTTTCCTGCTCTGCAGGCTGCTCATGCTGCTGGGGGTCCACCCAAAGCTGGGTGCCTGCACCTTACTGTAGATAGATAGACCAGATGACCTCCAAAAGCACCCCAACTGCAGAGTTGGGTGGTGGGAGGGTGTCTGGGGAGATGCCAATGGGCTTGCCCTGCTCTTCCCACAGTGTTCCCTGCTGTTCACCCCAGAGGTGAGCTGTGGGTCAGCTCTACTCTCTCCAGGAGCTGTGGAGAGATTTATCTCCCAAGGATTTTCTTCCCACCTCCCTGGTGCACTTGTGTGGGGTTGGATTGAACAGCCTGAGGGGAGAGCAGGGAGCTGGTCCCTCTTGGAGGGGGCTGTGTGGAGGTGTTCCCTGTTAATTACCTTGCTAATTATCATTAGCTGCCTTTGCAGGAGACACCCCTGGTGCATCTGCCCAGGCCTCTCTTCCTCCCTCTCCCCACTGGAGGCCTGTTGGCTGCAGGTGCCTGGAGCTGGGGCTGCTGAGGGGATGTGGAAGGATTTTGTAGGGTGCTTTGGCTTGGAAAGGACCTTCAGAGCTGCCCATGTCCAACGGCCCTGCCCTAGGAGGCCTCCCTGGGCTGGGAGACAGCAGCTGATGGCCCAGGCGAGGGAGGCAGGGTGCTGCTGGCCTGTGACTGCTCTTTCCTGGCAGCTGAGAGCGAGCTGGAGAGATGTGCTGAGGTGCAGGGCAGGCAGCTGCCAGCCCACAGCCTCCTCCTCCAGCCTCGGGAGGTGCTGGGGAGCTCTTCAGGGCCACCTTGCAAGAAGCTAAAGCTGGTGGAGCAGCGAGGTCCAGGTCAGCTCCAGGGTGCCCCGTGGAAGCAGGGGGATGTCTGGGCAGGACCTTTGCCCTCCCTGCTCCAGCCCGGAAGGTGGGTGCATGGGGTGGAGGAGGCAGCTCCTAATCTCCTTGCCCATCTCCTCTGGCTTCCTCTGCAGGAGATAAGGGCTCAGGAGGGGGCTGGGGGGGGGGCTGGCGCGCGG
>NW_008602568.1:9125-22880 GCF_000691845.1 Merops nubicus | reverse complement strand
GTGGGGGCTGCCTGCTGTGCCAAGCTGCTCTCTGGGCAGAGCTGCCAGCCTCCAGGGTGGCCTCCAGGCTCTCCAGCAAATCCTCCCCCTCCTCCTGGAGAACATTGAGAGGTGAGCCAGGAGCCGAGCAGGGATCCAGGCTGGTCCCAGTCCTCCTGGCTAACTGGGAGCTCCCTGGTGTCCCATCTCCAGCCCACTGAGCTGGTTTTTCTTCCCCCTCCCAGGGTGTCTCTGTGGATGTTGCTGCTCCTGGGGTAGAACTCATGCAGCAGTCACTTCACAGCACAAAGGAGAGGCTCAGAGCAACCCTTGCTGCTGCAGGTAGTGGGTGAGGTGGAGTGACCTGAGCCACCACTGAGCTGGGTCTGGAGGGGAAAACACCTTTACCTGCTGCTTCTCCTGAAGCAGGAGAGGTCCCTGCAAGTTACAGCACCAGGAGCAGTGGAGCCCAGCAGCTCCCTGAGCACCATGGTGGTGGCTGTGTCCCTCCCCAGGACAGCAGTGAGGGTCAGAGAGCTGTTTCCAGGGCCTTGGTGCCTCACCAAGAGGGCAGTGTGGCCAGTTTTGGTCCACAGTAGATGAGGAGTCACTGGGGCACAGGGCACTGCTGGTTTAGGGGTTGTGTGGACCTCCATGGGTGCCTCACCTCCTGCCCTCTGGAAAAGTAGTAGGGTCAAATGAGAGGCCTCAGCTGGTGTCTTGTAGTCCTGTCTGGATAAGCCATCAGAGAATCACTGTGGTTGGAAAGGACCTCCAGGATCATCATGTCCAGCCTTCCTCCCAGCACCTCCCCAACCACTAGATCACAGCCTCCAGGGCTGCCTCTACTCGTTTTTGGAACCCCTCCAGGGTGATGACTCCACCACCTCCCTGGGCAGCCCCTTCCAGGGCCTGACCACTCTCTCAGGGAAGAAATTCTTCCTAATTTCCAATGGAAACCTCCCCTCGTGCAACTTGAGGCCATTTCCTCTTGTCCTATCATCAGTAATTTAGGAGAGACCAACACCAGCCTCACTCCAACCTCCTTTTAGGTAGCTAGAGAGCAATAAGGTCACCTCTCAGTCTCCTCCAGACTGAACACCCCCAGTTCCCTCAGCCAGGCTCCCTAAGACATGTTTTCCATCCCTCTCACCAGCCTTGTTGCCCTTCTCTAGAACCCCTCCGTGTCTTTCTTACCCTGTGGTGCCCCAAACTGGACCCAGGACTCAAGGTGTGGCCTCAGCAGTGCCACATCCAGCACTGGTGGGTGCCAAGTGCCCTCTGCTAAAGGTGAGGGGCTGTCCCTTGGGGAGCTGGTGGGTGCTGCACAGCGAGGAGGGTGCAGCCACCTCACACCCCCTGTAGTGCCAACCATCCCGGGGAGCTTGTGGGGCTGGGGGGTTGAGCTGTCACCCCCCCAAAGACCTAAACTGCTGAGAGAGACGTGGCTCTTCCTCAGAAACAGGTCCCTGATCTGCTGGGGTTGCTGCTCTGCTGCTTTTGGAGGGGATGGGAGCAGCAGGGCTCCACTTTTCCCACCCCTTAGGGTTGCAAAGGGCGTTTTGTAAGAGCCACCTCAATTCCTGAGGTGAGCTCAGAGTCCTGGTGCCTGGGGCTGCCCAGTTTGTGCTCCCTGCCCCAAGGCTGGGAAGCTGCAGCCTGAGAGGTGCTGGAGGCACTGGCCCCCAGCCAGCAAAGCACTTAGAGCACAGTTCCCTGCTCCCCTCAGCTCTCAGGGGGGGCTCTGGGGGGTGGTTTTGTGCTGGGAGAGCGGTGTTGGGTTGCAGTCAGCAAGTGCTGAGCAGGGTTGGTGTGGAGGGGTGATGGGGAGGTGGTGAACCCCAGCAGGAGGGGGTTGGCTGCAGTCCTTCCTCAGGCTCCTGCAGCTCCCAGGGGCTGCTGGTGGCCTGAGCATCCATTTGGGGTGAGTGCCACTGGGGGATGAGGAGGGAGGTGGTGCTGCTTTACTCCCCATGCTGGGGCATAATAAATCTCTCTTATTTTTCACCCACAGTCACATCTTTCTTGCCTCTTTCTCCCTTGGCAGCTTTTCCCTGGGGGTCTGAGCACCTTCTGCAGTGATGGGAGAAGCCTGGGGGTGACCCGTGGGATCCACAAGGTGAAATTTGGGGTTGCTCAGTCTGAAGAAGATAAGGCCTTAGGGAGACTTTACTATAACCTTTCAGGACTTAAAAAGGGCCCAGAAGGAAGAGTTCTGAGCAGGGCCTTTTGTGGTGGAACAAGGTGGGGGTGGTTTTAAACTAAAAGAAGGAGATTTAGACTAGATGAGAGGAAGACATCTTCTCTGACACTGAGGGTGGTGAGCCCCTGGCTCAGGTTGCCCAGAGAGGTGGTCGCTGCCCCATCCCTGGAACCATCCCAGGGGAGGTTGGATGGGGCTCTGAGCACCCTGCTCTAGCTGGGGATGTCCCTGCTCCCTGCAGGGGGTTGGAGGAGATGACCTTTAAAGGTCCTTCCCAATGCAAAACATTCCATGACTGTGAAATGACATCTAACCACAACCCCACCACCCTCAGCACCAAGAAGCTCCTCGGGTGAGGGGGGGGGTGGACTCTGTCACAGCTTTGGGCCTTGGGTCTGGGCCTGGCCCTCAACTTGCCTCCAGCACTTAAAAACCCCCAAAGTGGTCACATTTCTGGGCCAAGAGCCTCCTCTCCAGCAGGGGGGAGTTGCATCAGAAAGAGAAGTGCTGACCCCAGAGCCAACCCCCGCAGCATTTGAAAAGAAAACAACCCAATTACCCTCTGCTTACATGAAAACCAGACCCACCCTGAAAGTCCTTTACAGCTGAAACTTCATCCAAGCCTCATTTACCTGCTGATGGACACAGGGATGCAACCTGGAGAGGACACCCTGGAAGGGGCTCTGAGGGTTGCAAAATCTCCACCTCCAGAGGAGATTTAGAAAGATGTAAAACTGATTAAGGGGAAAAAAAAAGCTGATAAAAAGAGAGTTCCATCCAGGTTACCTTCCAGGATGGATTTACCAGACACCCATCCCCTCAACAAGCATTGGGGTGTCTCCCTGGGGACAAAGCTACAGCCACACAGGTCACCCCCAGCCTAGCTCGACCTCAGCTGGCTGACGTGGACTGATCCTGCCCCCAGGCAGCAGAAAAGCCTCCAAGCTCCTCACTCTGGCAAAGAAAGAGTTAACAAAATGAAGTCTTCCTGCTGTTTAGACTCATGGACTGGTTTGGGTCCTGGTTTTGGTTGGAAGGGACCTTTCAAGGCCATCTAATTCCACCCAGGTAGGTCCTGGGTCAGACCTGGGACCACACCTGCAGAGCTGGGTCCCCCCCAGGCGCCCTCCTGGAGCTGACCTGTTGGAAGGGACCTTTCAAGGCCATCTGATTCCACCCGGGCACGTCCTGGGTCAGACCTGGGACCAGACCTGCAGAGCTGGGTCCCCCCCCAGGAGCCCTCCTGGAGCTGACCCGTGCAAGAGCAGCCAGAGGAACCCTGGTGAGAACCAGAGCTGGGCTGTAGCCACATCTGCACCCCTCCTTGCCCCGTGCAGGGGCAGGAGGAGCTGGGCTGGGCTGGGGGCAGCAGCAGGGGCAGGGATGCAGCCAGGTTTTGGTGGTGTGGGGCTCGCTCTGCTTCCTGCCCGGCGTGGTTTCCTTCCAGGCTGCAGGGCAGGGTGGTGGCGTGGGCAGCAGTGGGGCTGGGGAGGCTGCTCTGCAGCAGGGAGCTCTGCAGAAACCAAACCCCAACCCCAGGCTGCTCCTGGCACACGCAGGCACCTCGGGGGGGGATGTGGGAGCCCCTTTGGGTGCCTTCCTACAGTGCTCGTTGCCTGGTGAGCTGCTGTGGAAACCCAGCTGCTGGTTCTCACCCACCTGAGCTGGTCAAGAGTCCTTCAGAGGCAGGATTAACCTTCAGCCCTGCTGTGGGTGGCCTGGAGGCACAGGCCTGGACTCTGACAGGGGTTTTGGGGAGGGCTGCAGGACCCTGCTGTGTCACTAAGGCTGGGAGCACCCGGGCAGGGCACCAGCTGGAAGTTTCAGCTTCCAGCCAGCTCCTTTCCAAAGGGTGGGTGATGCCTTCAGAAGTCACACCCTTATTTTAGGGAGCTGGCCTGTCCCCTTTGTGCAGCCCCAAGGAGCCAGGTCTGGCTGTGCTTTGGTAGTGGTGGGTGTGGCTGTGTCCTGTGTCAGGCTGCTGGCACCTCCAGGCTCAACCCTCTCCTTCCAAGAGAGGGTCCCACCTTCCTGCTGGAGGCTTCACGAGTCTCCCCAGAGGCCAGCCCCTCACCGTGGTGTCTGTTTGCAGCCAGCATCCTCTCTCAGGCTGCCGTTGAGGGCTGCTGGGGGTGATGGGCAGGTCACGTTTCTGCCTGGGTTTGAGCTGCAGGAAATGGAGAGGTGCAGCAGGAGGGGTTTGCTTGGGCTGAACCACACGCCAGCTCTGCAGTGATCCCCGTCCTGCATTGCTCAGCAGCAGCATCTGCTTTGGAAACGTGACTCAGAATTGTTGTTATTTGATTCCCTCCAAGCTTTTAAGAAACTATTTTTCCAGGAAACAACAATTCTTGGGTTTGGGTTTTTTTTTTCCTTCTTGTTGTTGTTTTCTCTGTTTGATGGTGCTGAGAATCCTTTCCCAGAATCTCCTCCAGGGAGGGAGGCTGTGAGAAGCTCCCTTACCAGTGTCTCCTCAGCTCTTTCTCTTCACTTGGTGACCAGCTCTCTGTGCTCACAGCTGCCCTTTGGGCAGGAGCACAGCTCCAAGGTGGCTGGTTGGAAGTATCTGCTCCTCTTCTCCACGAGCCCTAGCTGAAGCTGCACCAGCAGATTCACCACCTGGACTGGCCCCCCAGGGACAGCTGCTGAGGCAGGACACCAGCCCTGCAGCCTGAGGAATGTCCTCAGAATTGGACAATGCTGTCCCCGTGGCCCAGCAGCCTGCTGGGATGATGGTGCTGCCTGCCCTGCCCTCATCTCATGGGCACCATCCAAGGTTTTCATCTGCCCAGGGTTTGGCTGCTCACCGTTCATCTTGCCCTCTTCAGCTGCTCCCAGAGGAAGCACGTTGATGTTATGGGTGCACAGGGGGGTGATAACAAGCACAGCTCCCTGGAGTCACACTGGCCATGGACCACACAGCCCCTGGCCATGGTCACACCCTGGCCAACTGAATTCCCAGCTTCATGACTCAAGACCCTGCTGTCTCCCATCTGGCAACACATGCAACTTTCTGAGCTTTTCTCTGCAGTTCTGGGCTTGCCCCCTGGCAATAATCCCTCTGCTGCTGCCACAGGTTCAAAAAGACACCAGTTTTTAAAACCTGAAGTCCAGGGGACTTGTCTTATGTTTACCACCCAAAGCTGTGAGAGGTGAGAGCCCTGAGCTGTGGTCCCACCTCCCTTGGCCCTGGTTCTGACCAGCACTGTGCCTGTGTTCAGGCTGTTGATACCAGCCCTCCCTGGTGGTGTCTGTCAGTCAGCTGATCCCTGGAGATCTGGCTGCTCTCAGGCTTCTTCAAATGTTTTCCCTCTGGGAGGTGTTTGGCAGTGAGGGGGGGAGGATGGTTCTGCCTGAAGGAGCACAGGAGGGTTGCTGTAGTCGAATCTGCTCCAGGGCTGTGGCAGATCCACCACAACTGGATCTCCAGGGGCTGGACTTGGTTCATCCTTGCACTGGGCTTTCTTCTGTGGCCTTCTGAACACCACTCAGAGGGGACAAACGTTTCATCCCACTCTGGGTGGGGAAGGGCAGAGTTTTTGTGGTGAAGAGAGCACATGTATGGAGGCAGAGACTGCCCTGGGCATCCTGGTAGTGCCCAGAGGAGCTGGGAGGATGCTGATGGGGCAGGGAGGTGTCAGGAAAACACAGACAAAATTTGGGGTGAAAGTGGGGAGGGAGGAGGCAGGGACACCATTGAGTTGTTGAAACCAAGACTCAGCTCAAATTCAAGGTAGACAGAGAAACTTAGAAAGGAGTGGATCTTAAATCCCTGGTGTTTGCAGGTCGTGGTAGCTGCACACAGGATTTCCTCCAGAGGTTGTGCCCTCAGAGGTCTCACTGCTGCAGAAAAGCTGTCTTTAAAAAAAGAACAAGCTGCTGTCTTGAAAGAGAGGAGAAAAAAAAAACCCCAAAGTGCCATTTGCAGCTGTATGTTGGGCAGAGGAAGAGGAAGGTGTGAAGTGTGAAGCTGAAGGGTGAAGGAGCTGATGGTAGCAACCCCCCCTCTGCTCGTGGGGCCAGGGGGCTGCTGCTGGGAGACATCCAGCCACTCCTGGAGGGGATAGAGGTGGCTGGAGAGGCTTCCTAGGGAGCCAGGAGGCAAGGAGTGTGCTTGCAGGCTTGTGAGGGTGTGCAACCACGTGGACCTGTCGAGAGAGGTGTGCAAGATGAGTGATAAGATCTCTGTGCTGCTGTGAGAGGTTGAGGAGCGAGCTGGGGCTCTTGCAAGGGCTTGTCAGAAGTGTGGGCAGGTTCTGTGGGAGGACCTGGGCACCTGGGGGTGCTGGGCTAGAGCTCTGGGTGCTGCTTCAGCCCATGCTGAAGCCCATGGTGGTGGCAGGGGAGGACTGGCAGGCTGCTGTGGTGGTCACTTGTTGCCTCAGTGCAGTGAGTCCCTTTACAAGGCACCATCCCCAGGAGCTGCCTGCTGTCCATCCAGGAGCTCCGTGCCTGGGTCCACCACCATGCCATGGGTGGTGACTTAGCTCTCCAGATGACTGAAACCACTTTATCCATGCCCTTCCTTCTCCACCTGTCCTGGTTCTGTGTAAAAAGGGGTTCAGGGCAGGACCCACAGGGAACAGAACTATGTCCTCACCTCTCCCCCCCCCGAGAGAGAGAGAGAGAGAGAGAGAGACTTTGAAAAAAAATGAAGTATATTGTTGAACAAGGAACAGAAAATGAAAAAGGGAGGTAAGGAAAATAATATATACAAAGATTAGGTGAAAAAATACAAAAAATAAAATATACAAAACCCTCAGAAATGGTTCCAAGGTCCCACGGAGTGAAAGGACAACCTCCCTCTCCAAGCTGCAGGGCAGGAGTGAAATTAGATCCGAGCTGCAGGGCAGGAGTGAAATGAGAACCCACTCCCTGCCTCTTATCAGAGTGTGTGTGGGAAGGGGAGGGAATACAATGGTTTCACCCCCACCCAGGCTCCTCCCAGCTGCTGGAAGGTCACGACCCCATTCCAAGCCTCAGACCACACCACCACCTTCATGGGAGTGTCAGGCTGCTGGCTGAACTCCCCGTTTGCTTCCCCTCCCTCTCAGTGGACATCCGTGAGATCAAGGAGATCCGTCCTGGCCGGAACTCCCGGGACTTTGAGAGGTACCAGGAGGACCCTTGCTTCAGACCAGACCCCTCCCACTGCTTCGTCCTCCTCTACGGCACAGAGTTCCGCCTGAAGACCCTCAGCCTGCAAGGTAAAGCACTGCTGCTCCCAGGGCTGGGCCAGGGCAGCCATCTCCTCACCCCAGCACCCACAGCTCCAGCTCACCCTGCCCTGAGGGAGCTCAGGGAACAGAACCCCGGGCAGATGTTCTCATCACCACACCCAGGAGGTGTCTTTGGAAGGAGGGTGACGCTGGTTCCCTGAAGGGAGGAGGTTCAACCCTTGGTTAAGTCAGTCAGTTCACCCAGTACATCCAAAAGCTGAGTGAGCTGAAGGCCCTGTGTGCTTGAAATGAAGTGTTTGGGGTCACCTTGGCCCGCTGGTGTTGGTCACCAGCCCCTGAAGGGGCAGAACCCAGCTCTGCTTTGCAATTCTGAGCAAGGAAACATGGGCAGTGCCCCACAGTGACCCCTGGAGCCTCAGTCAGACCCACCCAAGACCTCCCAGGTGTGGTCTTACCTGTCCTCAGCTCCTCACCTGCTGCCTCCAGCTGCACTCGGAGCACCCAGCTCCATGTTTAGCTTTAGGCAGAGGGGAGGTTCCTGCTGGTGAGGCTCCTCGTGTTGAGGGAGAGGACAGGCTGTGCTTCAGCTGAGGGACAGGACTTTTTCCTGGCAGTTCATAGTCTTGTGTCCTGTGTAGACCCACAGGGATGAGCACGGCTGCCTCCTCAGGGACCTCAGCACATCTGCCTTCTGCCTGGGGCTGGGGGACGTGGGGCAGAAGCAGCACCTCAGGAAGGATGGAGCACGACAGGGAGCTGGCCCATGTTCCCAGGCAGGTGCTGGCTTGTCACCCAGGCCAGCCAAAGCCTTGCTGCCTGGGGACAAAGAGAATGTCCCATCTCCTGGGAATGGGAGGGAGGAGAGAGCTTGGCTTGCAGGACAAGGTGTCCAGCCAGCCATGGACACCCCACGGGAGGGGAGCAGGAGCTCAGCAGGGAGAGGGGCTGACCACAGCATCTGCTTGGGAGGGAGCTGTTACCAGAAAGAGGCTGAAGGATGAGGGGACCCAGGATGGTGGGGACAATCCCAAGAGGTGGGGGCTGGTGATCAGCTCCTCTGGCCCTTCCTCCTATTTCTCCTGTGCTCTTTCCACAGCCACTTCTGAGGACGAGGTCAATATGTGGATCAAGGGGCTGAACTGGCTGGTGGCAGACACTCTAAGGGCTGCCACCCCCCTGCAGATTGAAAGGTGAGGAACTTGTCCTTGTCCTGCACTTCTTTCTTTTTTTTTTCCTTTTCCCCTTTTCTGTCCTATTTTTTGGCAGAAGAAGGTGAGCCCAGTGCCCACGTGTACCTCCCCCTGGGAGCCACACTGACCTGGCACTCCTGCCTCTGCACTCCAGAGCCTTCATCAAGTACAGTCTGCAGCAATTCAGCACAGAGGCATGGAGGAGAGAAAAAAAAACCCTTTGATAAAAAGAAAACCTCTGAGTTTTTTCATTCCTGTATCATAGAATCATAGAATCCTTTAGGTTGGAAGGGACCTCCAAGATCATCAAGTCCAACCATTGAGCCACTAGGGCTCTAAAGTCCTCTGCCAAAACAGATCAGAATCTGTCAGGGTTGGAAGGGACCACAAGGATCCCCCAGTTCCAACCCCTCTGCCATGAGCAGGGACACCTCCCACTAGATCAGGCGGCCCAGAGCCTCCTCCAGCCTGGCCTTAAAGGCCCCCAGGGATGGGGCCTCAACCCCCTCCCTGGGCAACCCATGCCAGGGTCTCACCACTCTCCTGGGGAAGAACTTCTTCCTCACATCCAGCCTGAATCTGCCCACTGCCAGCTTTGCCCCATTCCCCCTAGTCCTGTCACTACCTGATATCCTAAAAAGTCCCTCCCCAGCTTTCCTGTACCCCCCTAAGATACTGGAAGGCCACTTTCAGGCAGAGGCAGTTTTAAAGGGTTACCCCTGTGAAAATAGGGTCGGAAGGGGAGCAGAGCTGGGTGGGAAGGAGCAGGGCTGTGGGGATGGGCAGCGTGGCACTGGGCATCCCCCAGGCTGGTGCTGGAGGAGCTGGGGCTGAGCTGTCCCTGTCTGTGCCCCCATGCAGGTGGCTCCGCAAGCAGTTCTACTCGCTGGACCGCAACCGGGAGGACAGGTAAGAGGAGAAAGCCCCTGGGTTCAAAACAAAACCCTTGGAGAAACCCCTCACACTCCACGGGAGGGTGTGAGCTGGGGTGGAGGGCTCACCTGGGACTGGAAGCCTTTGCTTTGGAGTTTTTATTCTTTAGTTTTTTAACTGTGGTTTCCAAGGAACCTTAATCCAAATGCCAATGCTTTTCTGAGTGATTTTCACTGAATTAAAAAAGCATTGAAGATTTTTCTGGCTTCCCTGATCTGTTTCCCAACTGTTTAGACCTAGTAACACCATAGCTGTGCAACACCTTCACCCCCAGTTGGCATCACCCAAGGCAGCAGACACCACAGAGCCAACAAGTGGCTGTGGCCACACCATCAGACCTGAACAGAGTTGCACTTGTTGCTCTCCACCTTGTCTGGTTTATTCTCCTCCTCTGTGGTCTGTGAGACCATGGATCACCCCACTGCTTGGGTTCTAGGCTGATGGGCTGCAGCAGGGCCACTGCTTGTGGGGTTTGTGGCTGAGTGCTTAGTAATGTCCTAGCAGGTGAGATGTCACCCTTAGAACCCATCAGGAGAAGATCAGGGAAGGGAACTGGGTCATGAGCTGGCACAAGGAGGTAAGGGGAGGGATATTTCCCTGTTGAGGAGGCCAGTTCCACCACACTCTGCTTTCTGCCACTGCTGCTGTCACCTTCTTTCCCTGGCCACACACCAGCTGCCAGCCTCCTCTTCCCAAGATGCTGCTATTTGCCTCCTGCCATCCCTGGGACAAGCTTTTAACTGGGCCTGTTCACCTTTCAGCTTTGATCTCCACGTTCCTGTGCTCCCGTGGGGTAGGGAGGTTCCCCCTGCCCTGCTCTGGGGCTGGAGACCTCACTCACACCTCAGCTCCTGCACCAGGCTGTGGTGGAGCACACAAACCCCTCTGTGCCCAGATGGCCAGGCAGGGCTCACAGCAGAGCACTGAGCAGCTCTCTGGGCTCCAGAGCATCTTCTGGGTGGTCCCTGCCACAGCCATTCACCTCCCACTGCTCCTCATCTCCGTGCTTCACACTCAGCCCCAGAGTCCTCTTAGTCCCTGCAGCAAGAAACTTTCTTCTCCTGCCAAGAAATTCCCCCCACAAACCTGGCTGGGGTGTTATACCCTGTGTTTTGAGTGGTGACTGGGGGTGGTATTTCCCAGTTCAGCAGTGGAGAGCACTGAGGGGAGTGCAGGGGGGGCTGTGTGAGGGGTTGGAGCAGGGCTGCAGGAGGGATGGAGAAATTTGGTCCTTTGTGTCACCTGGTTCTCCAGTAAAACCCACGACGTAGCATCTTGACAGGGCAAAAGAGATGGAATGTATGGATTCATCTGCCCCAGGCGTGTTCAGCAGAGCTCAGAGCCAGCCTGTTGCATTGCTCCTCTTGTTTTTATCATCATCTCTCTATTAATTTTCAGAATTAAGCTGGAGAAATGCAACATATTCCTTCCCTGTCAATCGAGGCAATGGGATTCAATGCCAACTGCCTCACTCAGAGCTGCTGCTCCAGCCCAGGCAGTGAAAGGAGGAAATGGAAACAGAGGGGGGGAGGTGGAAAGATTTTGGGTGTCCTCAATTTACAGGCACCCACGTGTTTTCTGCACAGAGGCAGCAGTTCTGGGGCATACACACCTCTTGGAGGAGATCTTTGCCCTTACAAGGTCCTTCAGCAATACCTTTGGTGTCGCTGGGCTCTCTGCTTTTGCAAAAGGAGCTGGAAAAGGGAACAGGGAGTTGTGTTGTTTGGGGTTTTTTATTAGAAAAACACTTCTTTTGCAAACTATCCTTGCTCCTTTCCAGAGGGGGCAGGTTTTTGGCAGCTGAAAAAGTCATCCTTGGTGTTTGTGTACCCCACACCCCAGCCTCCAGCTCCCAGCCAGGTGCCTGTTTGTACCTTCCAGCACGCCAGCAGATGTTGGCTCTTCTCACTGAGCCTTTGGGTATTTGTTTTTCCGAGGGATTTTAGGTGGAAAGAGGAGGTTAACAGGATGCT
This sequence comes from Merops nubicus, assembly GCF_000691845.1. Taxonomy (NCBI): domain Eukaryota; kingdom Metazoa; phylum Chordata; class Aves; order Coraciiformes; family Meropidae; genus Merops; species Merops nubicus. The sequence goes on along the minus strand of NW_008602568.1, from coordinate 11,422 downwards.
GGGGTTTTTTTCCTCACTGCTGTGGAGGGGAGTGTTTCAGCCAGGAGCAGGGTTGCAGTGCTGGGGAATGTTTTCCTCCCCTGGATCTGGCCTTTGGCCTGTTTGTCATCAGAGCGTAAAAAACTTCCGTAGAAGAAACGAGTTTATTTATTTGGTTTTTACTTTCTCCTCTCAAAATAGTACCCAGCTGTTTATCCAAAGGTCTCCAACACTTTATTAATAACACACAGTAAAGAAATCCTTCCATACCTTGTCCTGCCCAAGCAGGGAGGGAGGTGCTGGTCTCAGCTCCAGCAGGTCTCCAGCCTGATGCCCACTGCCCGTCCTGCTGCTCAGCCCCTCCTGCTCTTTTGCCAGAGCTTTTTTTCAATCTCAGCCTCTCTGGATGGCTGGGGGGACTCAGAGTGTCCCATGAGAGCTGCTGCATGCTGGGTCCTTGACACATGAGGGCCACCATGAGCCACCATTGTCCTCCTGGCTCTGTCCCCACCAGCATCACCCCATTTCCCAGTCACCCAGGGCCCCGCAGCTGGGACCCCCTGCCCTGGGAGGGTTGCACAGCACCCTGCACATAGCCATGGAAGGTGGGTGGGCTGGAGAACAGAAAGGGGGGCAGGTTCCCCTCCCCAAGCCCCTCTGGGGCACCTTTTCCTGCCAGGTGGGGTGGAGGGGCAGCTACCAAAGCTGCTGCTCATGCTGTGTCCCTGGCTCTCCAGCTGGTACAGCTGGGGGGGAGGGGGGAGCTGCTGCCCTTCTCCAGCTTTTTGGGCTTTTTCCCATCCTGCCCTGACGGCTGGGTGCACAGCACAGGAGCTGGGCCAGGTCTGGCCACACGAGTGTCCCATTCCCCCCAGCCCTGAGCCCAGGAACAAGGGCTCTCTGTGTCCCCTGGCTGGCTCTGCAGTGCCTGACACGAGCCAGCTTCTCCCCCTCCCTGCAGCTCCTCCCATCCCTCCTCCAGCTCACACCGTTGCCAGGGGGGAGAGCAAAAGGGACCCAGCTCAAGCTGCCCCTGGGGGTCACTGGGGTGCCAGGGTGACCCCTGCATGGGACATCTCCCTGCTCCTCTGTCTTGGCACCCCCAAGCCGTGAGCTCTGTGGGAGGGGGCAGCATCCTGTGGGGTCCTGAGCTCCCACTCACTCAGTGGGGGGCTAAAGCAGCATCTGGGATTGCTGGGGCGGGTGCAGAGAACAGGCTTTGATGGCAGGAGCTGCCAGGAAATGATTGCACACAGGCCTCTCAGCCTCTCAAGTCCTGCAGATGGGAGCCAGGCACCTTTTTCCTCCCTGCGGGGCTGTTGCCCCCTTGGGGGGGGCAATGCCAGGGGGGGCAGGGGCAGCCCCAGGGCTCCTTGCTGCCCATCTCTGCCTGCTCAGGGTCAGTGCCAGAGCCCTCCCTGGGCCAGGAATGGCCACGTCTGATGGGAAGGAGCCTGAGGGAGGACAGCCAGGGGCTGGGGGGCACTGCCCGGGAGGGCAGCAGGGCACAGCGTGCCAGCACTGTGGCTACCCACAGAAAATGGCCTTTTTCCTCCCTCCAGGATAAAATTAGCTGGGTGCAAACCACTTGCCAAGCCTGCCCTCCTCCAGCTCCTCCTGTGGGCCAGGGAGGGGGTTTTGGAAGGGATTTGGTCACGCAGCATCCACGCTGGGGCACAGATCTGTGGAAACTGGTTCTCCCTGGCCGTGCCCGGGTGCCGTGGGCGAGGTGTGCCTGTTGCAGCACGGGCTGCAGTGGGCTGAGGGTGCTGGGCCTCACCCTGTGGCACTGGGAGCTCGCAGGAGCCGTGCCTGCCCTTCCCACTGGGCCACGAGCAGTTCTCTGCCCCCACGTGCAGCTCACTGAGGTGGAAACTCTTCTCTCCCACCCTCGGTCCCAACCCCGGCGTCCTCCCGGGGTCACGCGTCCGTCCTGGCGTGCCAGAGCTGATGCCCCTTTGGGCACCTGCTGTCCCCTCCTCCCCAGCCCTCCTGAACGTGTCTCCCCTTTTTTCCCCTGCCGAGCCAGGATCTCTGCCAAGGATCTGAAGAACATGTTGTCCCAGGTCAACTACCGGGTGCCCAACATGAGGTTCCTCAACCCCGGCGTCCTCCCGGGGTCACGCGTCCGTCCTGGCGTGCCAGAGCTGATGCCCCTTTGGGCACCTGCTGTCCCCTCCTCCCCAGCCCTCCTGAACGTGTCTCCCCTTTTTTCCCCTGCCGAGCCAGGATCTCTGCCAAGGATCTGAAGAACATGTTGTCCCAGGTCAACTACCGGGTGCCCAACATGAGGTTCCTGCGGGAGAGACTCACGGTGA
>NW_008602568.1:8860-9068 GCF_000691845.1 Merops nubicus | reverse complement strand
TGGGTTTCCGGCGGGAGAGACTCACGGTGAGCGTGTGACCCCCCCCTGCCCTCCCGCGGGGCACCAGAGACCCTCAGCAGCCCCCCGCCTGCCTCAGAGCAAAATCCTGCTGGGGGTTCAGCTCCCACGGCGGGTTTGCATGCTGCAGAGGCTCCCAGCCTTCCCCGGGAAGGCCCCCACCCACGGTGGTGACTGAAGAGGTGCCAGC
>NW_008602568.1:364-8797 GCF_000691845.1 Merops nubicus | reverse complement strand
CTCCTGGCTCGGGCTGTGGGGTTTGTGCTGCTGGGGCTGAGTGCAGGAGGATGGGCAGTGAGGTCCTACAGCCCACTGCCACCAGGAGATGGGGGTCACCTCCTGCTGACCACCCGTGCCCACCAGCACTGGACCCTGAGGCTGAGGAGTGGTGCCAAAGGAGAGCACCCGCCTCAGGGCGTGCAGTTCCCAGGCACTGCAGAGCCCCTCTGCAAAGAGAAAAGTTAAAAATGATCCTTTTGTCGCTGTTCAAGTCAGTGATGAGGTTTTTAATCACCACTGTGCTGTGGGATGAGCTCGGGGAACGACGTAGCTCAGCTTAAGGTGTGCCCGTGTCCGGGGCACCACAGGGTCCTGCTGGCTCCAGCAGAGATGGGCACAAGTAGGAGGCAAAATCCAACCAACCTTTGTCCCTTCCCTCCTCCTGGGTGTCCTGGTGGGAGGAGATAGTCCTTGGGCCAGGCACAGTTGACCTCTGGGGTTTTTCAGGACGTGGAGCAGAGGAATGGGGACATCACCTACGGGCAGTTCGCTCAGCTCTACCGCAGCCTCATGTTCAGCGCCCAGAAAATGGTAAGGGCTCCATTCCCCAGGGCTGGGCAGGGGGGCAGAGGCCATTCATCCAGAGAAGGGCAACCAGGCTGGTGAAGGGTCTGGGGAACATGGCTTGTGAGGAGCAGCTGGGGGATCTGGGGGTGTAGGGAGGTGGGGGTTGGTCTCTTCTTCCACTTACGCCTTGATAGGATGAGAGGCAATGGGCTGAAGTTGCCCCAGAGGAGGTTTTGATTGGATATGAGGAAGGATTTCTCTCCTGGCAGAATGGTGAGGCACTGACCTAGGCTGTCCAGGGAGGTGGTGGGGTCCCCATCCCTGGAGGGCTCCAAAAAACATGTAGATGTGGTACTTGGGGATGTGGTTTAATGGTCATGGTAGTGCTGGGTGATGGTTGGACTTGATCTTTGAGGTCTTTTCCATATTGGTGACTGGGCATTCCCTCTTAATTGCCTTTTTAACCCTCAGCCAAAAGCTGCTGTCTCCTACCCCTGGGCCAGGGAGGAGATGGGTGAAGAAGTTCCTGCTCTGGGCTGGTCAGCACAGGGCTGCTTGGGCTGGAGGGGGCCGTGGAGTGTGAGCCATAGGAGAGCTGAGCTGCACCGTGCTGCCCCTGTTACCTTCTCAATCACATTGTGCTTGCCTGTGTGGTGATGAGATTGAGTGAGGATGAAGGACTTGGGGGTACTGGTGGGGGAGAAGCTGGACAGGAGCTGGCACCGTGTGCTTTTGCAGCCCAGAAGGCCAAATGTTCCCTGGGCTGCATGAAGAGAAACGTGGGCAGCAGGGCAGGGAGGGGATCCTGCCCTGCTGGGGAGACCCCCCTGCAGTGCTGGGGCAGCTCTGGAGTCCTCAGCACAGCAGAGATGGGGACCTGTGAGGGTGCCTGGGGCTCTGAGCAACCTGCTCTGGTTGCAATGTCCCTGCTCAGTGCTGGGGGTTGGACTAGATGATCCTTGAAAGGTCCCCACCCAAACCAGTCTGTGATTCTAACACTTGTGGTTCTTTTGCAGATGGATGTCCCCTTCCTAGACAGGTGGGTGGTTCTCTGTTTGTCTCCTTCTGCTCTGTCACCTGCCCTGGTGCCTGCAGCAGCGTGCTGGGAGGAGGATTCCTGCCCACCTCCTGCTTCCCACCACCCTGCTGGAGTTTTGGATAGACATCTGTGCTGGGGAGACTTCAGCTGGGGTCAGGAAGGGCTCCAGCTCAGGTCAGCCACCTCCAGAAAGGCTCAGTTGGTTTATGTGAAGCCATCAGACCTTGGGCCATCTCCCAAAAGTTACCCTTGTGGTTGGTGCTGGTTGGCCACAACGCCAGGGACTGTGCCAGCAGTTTGGTACCTTCATGGATAAGTCTTCTGACGTTGAGATAATCAGCTACAGACAATTCCTTCCTTCATTCCTTGCCCTGCTTCCATGAGCCCATGTCCTCTGGAGAGCTGTAGCTCTGTCCTGTCTGCAGTCACCCCTTGACTGCCCTGCACCTCTTTGGTTCTTTTCACTTCTCTACAAGCCAGACCCTCTATTTGGGTTTTTTTTTGACCAATTCAGGCCCTCTGATGACTTTTGCTGCTGACCCTTCAGCAGAGTTTGATGTTGCCATACCCTTGGCAGTGTGAATCCTAGACTGCTCCTGGAGATGTGGACACCATCCCAGCTGCTGGGTTGGCTGTGGTGTCCTCCTCAGCTCGCTCTCCTCCTGCAGTGCTGCTTGCTCAGGCACATCTTGCACGTGTCGTGGTGCTTGGAGGTGGCCTCTCACACATCACCACTAACAGTTGGTCATGATGTGCTGCACGAGTGACTGAAGCTTCTCTCTCTGTTTTTTAGGGGTGGAGAAAGGTCTGAGCACTTCAGAGTGTCGCTGCTGGAGCTGCAGAAGTTCTTGCTGGAGTACCAGAGGGTGAGCTTGACACAGGCCTGGGGGATAGGCACCAGTTTTGGTAGGAATCCAGTACTCCAAGGGTGGCCTTGCCATGGAGCTGGGAGGATTTGCTCCTGGGAACTCTGCCTGGCATGGCCATGGCCTGAGCACGTCCTTCCAGGAGCAGGAGGTGGTGCAGGGGGAGTGCTGGTGAGGGTGAACCTGGCCCCAGCTAGGCACCCTGGGCAGAGAAGGGACCAAGGGCAGAAGATAGGAGAGGAGTGGAGGTCCTAGGAGGGAGGAGCTGGTCAGTAATTTACCCAGTCCCTGTGACCTGGGCTGGTACTGGAGGTTTGCAGAATGGTCATGGTCCATGCTGTCTGCTTGGGAGGCCTCAGCAGCTCCTGAGGAGCAGCCAGTCCACTCCCTTGCTGACCTTATGTCTCTCTTGGGCTTTGCAGGAGCTCTGGGCTGCAGATATCCTTCAGGTCCAGGAGTTCATGTTCAACTTTCTGAGAGACCCTCTGAGGGAGATCGATGAGCCTTATTTCTCCCTGGATGAGGTAAGACACCTCGAGCCTGTATGGAGTGGGGTGGGACATCCCCTGTGAGAGGTGGGACAGCTCTGGGGCTTGTCTCCACTGCAGGGTGCCTGTGCTTAGAGGGTCCCAGCTCCTGTAAGCTCTGTTGCTGTGTGAGATGAATGTGGTGGGTCACTGTGACACACAAGAGCTGGTTGGGGAAGGGAAGGACTCCTGAGCTCTCTTCTTGTGCAGCTGGGAGTGTTCATCAGGCAGCTCCTTTTGGGGAGGAAGGGGCTGCATAGGGCTTAATGCCCCTTTGGAGCATGTAAGGATCTTTTCAAAGCATGAAGAGCTGAAAAGAATAAAGACAACTGGAGGTGACCATGTCACTGGCACTCTGGACTGACTCCCTGGAGAAGGTCCCTTGGCCCCTGTGGCCTTACTGAGCTGTCACCTCCCATGTCAGCTGCCAAATAAAAAGCCAGAGCCAGTGCTGTGTCCCAGCTGGGTGGGAGGGTTTGTGCACAGCTACTTGGCACTGCTCAGAGGAGAGGTGGTGATGCTGAAGCTGTGGTCACCTGAGCACACTGGGCCAGGCTGTGGTGTGCTGCCTTGGTTGCCTCTGGTCGGGTTGTGCTGAGCTTCAAAACCAGCTCCCTGCTCCATAGCTGCTGCCTGAGAGCTGCTGGGATGTGTGTGAAGCTGAAGCACAGCACCCAGCTCCTCCCCATCATTAACACTCCTCTCTTTCTTCCTGAGCAGTTTCTCACCTTCCTCTTCTCCAAAGAGAACAGCATCTGGAACTCCCAGCTGGACATGGTGTGTCCTGAGAACATGAACAACCCCCTCTCCCATTACTGGATCTCCTCCTCACACAACACGTAAGGGTTTAGGGGAGGTTCTCTCCACCCAGCTGCTCCTGCTGCCCTCCTGTGTCAGGGTGGGATTCTCCTCATTCTGCCCAGCCATAGAATCATGGAATGGTTTGGGTTGGAAGGGACCTCTCAAGGTCATCTTGCAGGGGCATCTTCAGCTAGAGCAGGTCACTGAAAGCCCCATCCAGCCTGCTCTGGAATGTTTCCAAGAATGAGGCTCTACCCATGGGTAGATGGGTCAAGCAGACTTTTCCAAATTGGGGTCACTACATCAGAGAGCTTCCTCTTGGTGCCCCAGTTCTCCCTCCATCATTTAACCATCAATATTTTGCTCAGATGTTGTCAGCAACACATCTCTGTGCTGTCTGTGCTTTCACATCCCAGGCTGCCACTCTGGCAGTTGCTTCCCATTAGCAGTGTCATCTTCCACAGCCTCTAGGGAGAGATGTGAGAGAAACCTGGCAGGCTGAAAGTGCCCATTTTCCTTCTCTGCTCCTTGCAGAACCTTAGAGGAACTGCTCTCTCTGCAGACAGGCTCTGCCTGTGCTCCCCATGCATGGGATGCACTGGAAGCACCTTAGCCCAAATTTAGAGGACCAAATTTAAGGGACTGTTCTTCCAAGTAATAGGACAAGAGGAAATAGCTTCAAGTTGCACCAGGGGAAGTTTAGGTTGGACACTAGGGAAAATGTCTTCCCTGAAAGGGTTGTCAAGCCCAGGCTGCCCAGGGCAGTGGTGGAGTCCCCACCCCTGGAGGGGTTTCCAAGCTGTGGAGATGTGGGGTGAGGGACACGGGGCAGTGGGGACCTGGCAGTGCTGGGGGAATGATGATCTTAGAGGTCTCTTCCAACCAAAACAGTGATTCTATGACCTACCTGAGGGCCTGAGCCTGCTGAGGGCCAGGCTGGAGAGCAGGCAGTGAGCTCCTGTCTGCTCTGGGGTGCTTCTGGCAGGTGCAGGGGGCTCCTTGGGGCCCCGCTCTCCGAGGCTTACCCCGAGAGCCAGCAGCAAGGCTGCACCTCAGAGCAGTGCTCACAGAGGGACTTGGGGGGTGGGGAAAGCCACTCTCCCACCTCTTGCAGGGGCAGGTCAGTGAGCTCCCAGCAGACCCATGTCCCCCTGGTGAGCAGGGTGCTGTGCTGATGTCTCCTCAGGTACCTGACAGGGGACCAGTTCTCGAGCGAGTCCTCGCTGGAGGCGTACGCCCGCTGCCTGCGCATGGGCTGCCGCTGCATCGAGCGTGAGTGCCCGGGGCTGCCCCTGCCACCTCTGCCACCTCTGCCACCTCTGCCACCTCTGCCACCCCACCTCCTGCTGGGGCTCGGGGAGGACCCCACCTTGAAGGCTGACCTGCCCCCCCGGCAGCGTTGCCACCACCATGTGCCAAAAAGGGCTGGCGCCGTTTGCGGGGTTGTGTGGCACGTGGCCGAGGGTTGGGTCCTCCAAAAGGATGGACCTTCTGCTCTCTGTGACCATCCACGTCCTGCCTAGGTGGCAGATTGAGGGCTAAGTTTCTCCTCTGGGTGTCTTTCAGTGGATTGCTGGGATGGTCCTGATGGGATGCCAGTCATCTACCACGGACACACCTTAACCACCAAGATCAAGTTCTCCGACGTCTTGGTGACGATCAAGGAGCACGCCTTTGTCACCTCTGAGTGAGTACAGCAGGGACCTGGGCTGAGCCAGGAGAGCTGCCAGGAAGGCAGAGGGTGGGTAGAGCTGAGGCTGTAGCAAAGCAAAACCCACCTTCATCCAGAGATCTGGCACAAGACCACAGCCCAAGGTTCAGTGGGAAGAAGGCACGGCGTGTCTCCCAGCCAAAGGCTGGTTTCTCCCAGCAGATAGTTCGTGGGAGGGAAGGCTTTGGGTAAACCCCAGTAGGCTGCCAGCCCTTCTCCACTCCCTGCCAGCAGTGGTGGGGGCACCTTGCTGTGGGTTGAACGTTGAGACCCCACCTGGAGCACTGCATCCAGTTCTGGAGCCCCCATTACAAGAGGGACGTGGAGCTGCTGGAGCGTGTCCAGAGAAGGGCCACGAGAATGATCCGAGGGCTGGAGCAGCTCTGCTGTGAGGACAGACTGAGAGAGTTGGGGCTGTTCAGTCTGGAGAAGAGAAGGCTCCGAGGGGACCTTATTGTGGCCTTCCAGTATCTTAGGGGGGCTACAAGAAAGCTGGGGAGGGACTTTTTAGGGTATCAAGTAAAGACAGGACATGGGGGAATGGGGCAAAGCTGGCAGCGGGCAGATTCAGGCTGGATGTGAGGAAGAAGTTCTCCCCATGAGAGTGGTGAGACCCTGGAATGGGTTGCCCAGGGAGGGGGTTGAGGCCCCATCCCTGGGGGTCTTTAAGGCCAGGCTGGAGGAGGCTCTGGGCAGCCTGATCTAGTGGGAGGTGTCCCTGCTCATGGCAGAGGGGGTGGAACTGGGGGATCCTTGTGGTCCCTTCCAACCCTGACAGATTCTGATCTGTTTTAGCAGAGGACTTTAGAGCCCTAATGGCTCAATGGTTGGACTTGATGATCTTGGAGGTCCCTTCCAACCTAAAGGATTCTATGATTCTATGCTTGCTGTGGAGGCAGGCTGCCCTTGGAGGGCATGAGGCCAGGTTTGGAAACAGCTCAGAAGGTGTTGGTTCCCTCCAGACACCGTGCTGGTTCTGATGGCTCTTCTCCTTCTCTTAGTTTCCCTGTCATTCTGTCCATTGAGGACCACTGCAGCATTGCTCAGCAGAGGAACATGGCTCAGAATTTCAAGAAGGTCTTTGGGGACATGCTTTTGACCAAACCAGTGGATATTTCTGCTGACGGCCTTCCCTCTCCAAACCAGCTCAAGAGAAAGATTCTCATCAAGGTGAACTGCTGTCCCCAGAAAGGCTCCTAAGTGGGGAGAACAGGGGCAGGTGGGGTGAGGGTGTGGGACCAAGGGGAGCTCCTTGCTTCTGGAAGGACTTGACCATGCCTAGGGTGGAAGTGGAAGCCTAATACTAAAAAACTAATGGAGACAAAGAGCAATCTTCTTCAGAGGAGCTGCTGGGAGGTGGGCTCAGCAGCTGGGTGCTGCCTTTCTTTGGAGCTTGGGAGCTGGTGATATTTCTGCTGCAGCAATCCCCTCTGGGAAGACAGGATGGGACTTTAGTGGCGTTTGATGATCTCTGTGGCATGGGTTTGACCCTGGTCCTTCTTGTCCGGAGGAGCTCAGCGCAGTCTGGAGTTTTGGGGTTGTTCACCAGGAGATCCATGCTGCTTTTTGGGGGCCTGCTCCCCTCAGGGTGCCTGACCTGCTGTCTCTCATCCCCCAGCACAAGAAGCTGGCCGAGGGCAGTGCTTACGAGGAGCTACCCACGTCTGTCATGTATGCAGAGAATGACATCAGCAACTCCATCAAGAATGGGATCCTCTACCTGGAAGACCCCATCAATCACGTAAGCTTCTCTCTGCCACTGTCCCCCTGGCCCTGCTCTGTGGGCTCCAGGAGTGACAGGGTAACTCTGTGAGGCTCCATTGAGTAGGGCAGGGGTTGTCCCCCTCTGCTTGGCACTGGGGAGGATGCACCTTGAGTCCTGGGGTCAGTTTTGGGCCCTTCACTCCAAGAAGAACGTTGAGGGGCTGGAGCGTGGCCAGAAAAGGACAACTAAGCTGGTGAAGAGTCTACAGAGCAAGACTTGTGAGGAGCAGCTGAAGGACCTGAGGCTGTTGAGCCTGGAGAAAAGGAGGCTCAGGGGAGACCTTCTGGCTCTCCTGACAGGAGGTTGGGGCCAGCTGGGGGTCGGGCTCTTCTCCCAAGGAACAAGGAAGGACAAGAGGAAACAGCTTCAAGTTGTGCCAGGGCAGGTTTAGGTTGGACATGAGATAAAAATGTCCTCCCTAAAAGGGTTGGCAGCGTCTGGCTCAGGCTGCCCAGGGCAGTGGTGGGGTCCCCATCCCTGGAGGGCTATAAAAGCCGTGGAGATGTGGTGCTGAGGGACATGGTTTCATGGTGACCTGGTGCAGATAATCCAAGGGACCACTGCTCTGTCCTGTTTCTCAGGAGCCTCTGAAGGCTGAGGGAGCTTCTGTGCTGGTTCTCTCCTGTGCTCTTCCTTAGGCAACTCCTGTTGGCCCTTGTTAATCCACGCAGAGGGTTTTCTTTTTGTGTGGAATTGCTCTTCTTTGGGTCACCTCCTTTTTATACACCCGGGAGTGGTGTGGTCTGCAGCCACCTTGTCTGTGAGACCGACCACATGCTGATGTTCTGCTACTGGACCTGGGGGTGTGTGGGAAGCTCCTGTGACTCCACTGAAATCCCTGTTGTCAACGAGTGCCCTGATCACCTCTCACTGCCTGTGCTGATCAGGGAGAGGTGACCCCAGAGATGGGTGGTGGGCCAGCTTGGTGCTTCCTCCGGGGGTCTTTTTACCCAGAGTTTGTTTCTCTGCAGGAATGGAACCCGCATTACTTTGTCCTGACCAGCAGCAAGATCTATTACTCTGGCGAGACAACCAGTGACCAAGGAAACGAGGATGAGGAGGAGCAAAAGGAGGTGAGGGCTCCCTTGAGCGAGCTGTCCTCCAAGGGGCCGAGCCTCTCCGCGGCCAGCCGATTTTAGGGGGAGTCTCCACCACTACCCACTGCTGGTGGGCAG